>NW_022751954.1:219126-306114 GCF_011630105.1 Anneissia japonica
GTTGACCATTTTAATTTAACTATGCTAATCACAGTTATCAACTAATAAGTGGTTTATTCATAAGTACATACTGTATGCTTACGAAGGTTAAGAGTAAATTCCAATAACCAGGATACAGGCACTTCCTTATAAGGGATTACTACTATTCCACAAAATTCTATGCACAAGGTAACCTCAGAATTTGTACTATAAAACAATTTAGGGCCACTGCTGTAACATCAATCTGTATCATGGAGTACATTAACTGTCATTAAATCACCTAAACCACTGTATAAACCAAGCATGTTTGATTTTATTTTGTTTCTTTGAAATTCATGTACAGTGTATGCTTCTTTTCGAGATGGACTTCTTTTCAAGGCTAATTTTGCAAACTAAAGGGGCGGGACTTCAATTCGAAATGGGCTTCAATTCAAGGTATTATGGTATGTTTATAAAGCTCTGTTCACATTATAACGTTTATGAGTATGATGACGTCCTAATGTGGCACAAACCACAGATATTTGTTTTGATAGTGTGGACATAGCTTCAAACCAACTCCATTTCAGCACAAAATACATTTTAAATTTGGTTTTACCTTGAGAGCAGTAGCTGCTTTGTTCCATTCTGGTACAAGGTTTTTGCAATGGCCGCACCTGAGCAAAAATAGTAAGGTGTTTATAAAATATTTATAGAGACTAGATCTATTTATTGACTATATACTTCTAAAACTAACAAAGTTTCCTAAAATGATGTATCAGATAACTATTACTACTGTAATTCCTCGGGTATAAGCCCAACCCCTAATTTATGCCAAATTTTGTGTACCAGCCCAGGGTAAGAGAAATATTCTCAGAAAAAACATATCAAGTACTGGTTTTGAATTTAAATTAGGCAAACAGTGCCATTCAATTGCCATTGATTATAGGAATTCCCCACATATAAATAAGCCCACTAACAAAAATTGGCCCAATGTTGTGTTCAAGAGCTGTCTCTTATACACAGGGTTGTCTAATACTAGAACCTGTACTAGAGTACCAGTAACTATGTTAATAGTTGAAATACTCCAAAAAATAATATTTTTTAGGGGAAGGTTGCATAACTAATAACCAAAAGAAAAGTGACACAAATTTGTTTTGAATTAACATGTCATACTCTTTAATTTAATGAATACTACTATCAATAGTTAAATTACTGTAATTGTATTTTTAATATATAAGGCTCTGATGTGCTTCCTTACCAAGGTGCGTAAAATTCTACTAGCCAAGGATCATCACTGTTAATAACTTTATCTTGGAAATTGCTGGCTGTGAGCTCAACTACATCAGATGTTTTGCTATACAAAGCAAAGCAGTATTCTACTGCCACAAACACAAGCAAAACTAGACCTGGAAAGCAAGATTTTAAAGAGACAGAAGCATTAAAAAAATGAAAGTGGATATATTTGTGGCCAAGACAAGCTAAACCAGTCACTCGTCGCAAAAATCGATTTTGAGTTATTAATACAGTGTTACAGAATGAAATAATAGTTATATAATAATGGTAAAATTTTTTTATTAAAATAAAACGGTCAAGATTAGGCTAGGCCAAGCCTGGGACCTACCACCACCATCAAATATATTTCACTGATCATTATTTACTCTAGGGCCTAGGCCTAAAAATATTATAGAAGATAGGGGCCTAAGGCCCTGCTTAGGCCTAGATATGATATCTCACTCTCGCAGAGTAAGACAGAGAGGCAGGTATTTATATTCTAATTAACCACGACCACAACTCTAACCTCCCACCCCATCTTAAACAAGCTAGGCCTAGACTATGCCCTCTAGCCTAGGACCTCCTCTCTAGGCACTCTAACTCAGGGCCTAGAGAGGCCTAGCGCTAGCCTAGGCGGTAAGCTACCTACGGGCTGGGCCTAGCCTAGCTGGCCCCATCCATGGAGGAAGCTAGCAGACGCCGATTTATTACTCCTATCCATTAGCACAAAGGCGAACTTTCAAGAAAACACTACTGTAGTACTTACTATACGACTTCCACATTTTCAGCAATACACTCACTTTACAAAATGACAACAACAGGGTTATCAGTCAATCGAAATGATTTAAGGCCTAAGCCCACAACTTTTCTCAGCCCGCTTACGACAGCACTCACTTCTGCTATCACACGTGTACTTAAACGGTGTTTGTGTTGACTAAAGATACACCCTCGACCGTGGCTAGTTTTGATTGGTTCAATTTTGAATCGATTGTGGAGGCGCTCGGCGGAAGCAAGTTCTTTCAGTGGATCTGTTTTAACAATTTGTCACCTGACTGAATTTTAAGACGGGCACTTGCTTTCGTTTCATTTTATTTTATTTCACACAACGCAAAAATCCATTATAAAATTCTTTTCAATAGTAAGTAAATAACAAGGGCAATGTAATATAGTTATATACGTAATAATAGCAAATTGGTAATTAAACAAAATTACAATAAATAGCAATAGATGAAGATAATGTTATTATCAATAATAATAATAATAATAATAATAATAATAATAATAATAATAATAATATATAATAATAATAATAATAAAAGTAGTCGTAAAACAAAAATAAAGATGCTAATAATAATAAAATAATAACAATAGGCCAATAAAAAGAATTTAAAAAGTACTAACATTATCAGAACAAACAACAGTAAAAATAGAAAGTTAAATAAATAGATAATAATAATAATAATAGGCCCTCATAATAATAAAAATAATAATAATAGTCCCTAGTTATAATAATAATAATAATGATAACAATAATAATGATGATGATAATAATAATAATAATAATAATAAAAATAATAATAATAATAATAATAATAATAATAATAATAATAATAATAATAATAATAATAATAATAATAATAATAATAAATAATTAAATAATAATAATAATGATAACAATAATAATGATGATGATAATAATAATAATAATAATAATAATAATAATAATAATAATAATAATAATAATAATAATAATAATAATAATAATAATAATAATAATAAAAATAATAATAATACTTTCAGACTGGTTTGTATTGACATGGTATTGACGACATTTCTTCACTTTGGTTAGAGATTAAATATGTCTTGATAAATTATATGTTGATAAATGATTAATGAACTCACTCTCACTTTTACACCTCCCTGATAACAAAAAAAAATGTAAACTTGAAAAAAAAATCAACGTTAGAACAGGGAGATGTAAAATTTTTTACATCTCCCTGGTTAGAACATTTGTACCATTTCCGTTTATTGGAATAGGCCTAAACGCCCCGGGCGTTTAATGTTGTTGATAATCGTTTTCGAGGGAGACGTAGTGTTTTTTGTTTTTTGCTTTTTGTTTTTGTAGTTTCGTTTTGTTTTGTTTTTTTGTTTTTTGTCTGTTTTTTGTGTAGGCTAAAATGGATACAAATATTCAAATAAATACCCCTCAATTTAACTGCAAGTGGAACTACAAAGCATTCTGTAATTACCGTCAGATGTGGTTGGACAGTGATCATTATATACTTATTGATCCCAACCAGGTAAAAAAATGTAATTCTACTGGAATAGTACATTAATAGAATGTACTGTTTTGTTTACAATCATTTAGGGGGTGTTTATTTAAGGAAAAAAATAAACGCACATGGGCGCGAGGCCTATAAGAATACAGGAAATGTAATTTTACACTATAAATGTCCGATAAAACGGGGGAAACCGTTTTTGTCTTTCAATTTTGAGTTTCAGCTAAATATAAGCCTACATATTGAGCAATTCAAATACGAAATTTGATTCTTTATTTTTCTTTAGATCATGATAGAAAACGGTAGGCCTACTCTGTATATCTTTATTGATTAAAAATAATGCTTTTTAAAACGACTCGCCGTGAAAGTAGTAGGCACTGGGTCTAATTGCAGTTGAAGCACAGTAACAGTTTCCAGAGGGTTACCGGGAGTTTTTAAATTTGAAAAAAAGGATACAAATATAACATGTTACAATAGGAATTATGCTTAAACCCACGACCCTGAGATTAAAAGTCCTATAACGACTGAGCTAATCGGTCTTGGTATTATAACACGCTCTAAAGCAACGTTAGAAAAGGTGATAGACTTGTCAAATTTGAAGAAACAGAATTTAAGAAATAGCATTTGAGAAGAACAAGAGCGACCGCCCAACAGTCCACGCGTTCCACTACGCCTAAATACGGTACAGGCGCAAGTTATTATATTGGTTCCTTTTTTTTTTTGTTTTTTTTTTTTTTTTGTTTTTTTTTTTTTGTTTTGTTTTTGTTTTTTGGAAGAGCTAATATCATTCTTAAATACGGTACAGGTACAAGTTATTATATTGGTTTTTTTGGAAAAGCAAATAAGATTACAATTTTTGAATAGGCCTAATTTGAATGTTGTACAAAAAAAATATTATTTAGAATGTTCATTTGTACAAAATTAAAATATCTTGAAATTGGAAAAAGTGAAATTTCTTAAAAATGGAAAAAAAATTAAATTCCAAGACGCGATTCGAACTCACAACCTTACGTTTTTAGATCCTTAATCGACCTCGCCATCATCCATGTGACGTGCCATGTTACGGTGGTAACGGCAGTAATGTAGGCCTACAGTCCTTGCTGAAACCCCTGTTTTGTTTTGTTTTGTAGGTGTAGGAAAAACCCTGGGGGTCGAACTTAAAAAAAGGACGATGAACGTTTGTTGGAAATCACCTCTAGTTTATGTGTAAAAAATTTCCTGTACGTCTGCTCAAAACTGGCGACGCTGGACGCTAGGCCCTCTTTAGGCTAGACGCGCCTAGACGGTTGGAAGCGACGATCGAAAAAAAAAACGGTTAAGCAAGCCATGGACTTCCATTCCTCAGTATTAAAATCCTTCCATTGATGGGCACTGTCTAAAACTTTCTTCCAGCTTATCTCTGAAAAAGATTGTAACCTTTTCGTCTGCAGTTGGCTCAACATGAATTACACAGGAGCCAGTGAGCTTCCATGACGGTCATGACACGTTTTTGTTTGTTATTATTTCGCGACGTCATCAACGAGTACAATACATTCATTATCCACCAATCAACCAAACTGCCTTATAAAAAAAAAAAATTGGTTCGTGTGGGAATCGAACACACAACCTCCATGTTTGCTATTCATTATCCACCACAACTAAAGTGGCTTAAAAAAAAAAAAAAAAAAAAAAAAAAAAAAAAAAAAAAAAAAAAAAAAAAAAACTGGCTCGTGTGGAAATTGAACCCACGACCTTAAAAAAAAAAAAAAAAAAAATTTGAAAAAAAAACTTGCCCCGTGTGGGAATGGAACCCACGATCGCCGAGTTTACTACCCTTGATCCAGCATGACTAAGCGAAGGGAGGTAAACCGCGGCCCCTAAGCCATAGATGCGAAAACATAGTACCGCACCAAGTACCAGTTAGTCAACTCTGATCCTACTAGAAAAAATTCTTCGTATATATACAATGCAGGTTAATATTACGCACGGTCATGGTGTCAAAATTGGGCCGTGGGCCAAGAGGGTTTATTTTTTTGTCTAAAAATGTAGAATTAAATTTATAATCGATCTTTGATTGTTACCATCTCCATAACTTACGCACTTTTTTTTAAATAGACAAAAATGTTTGAAAAATTCAATATGCAAATTAGTTACCATGTTACGGGAAACCTTGTGGTTGTGTGTTCAATTCTCACACGAACCAATTTAAAAAAAAAAAAAAATTTTAAGGCAGTTTAGTTGATGGTGGATAATGAATAGCAAACCTGGAGGTTGTGTGTTCGATTCTCACACAAACCACTTTTTTTTAAGGCAGTTTAGTTGATGGTGGATAATGAATAGCAAAACCTGGTGGTTGTGTGTTCGATTCCCACACGAACCAATTTTTTTTAAATTTTAAGGCAGTTTAGTTGATGGTGGATAATGAATAGCAAAACCTGGTGGTTGTGTGTTCGATTCCCACACGAACCATTTTTCCCCTTAAGATGGTGGATAACGAATAGCAAACCTGGTGGTTGTGTGTTCGATTCCTACACGAACCATTTTTTTAAAGGCAGTTTAGTTGATGGTGGATAATGAATTGCAAACCTGGATGTTGTGTGTTCGATTCTCACACAAACCAATTTTTTTTTTTTTTTAAGGCAGTTTAGTTTATAGTGGATAATGAATAGCAATACCGAGTGGTTGTGTGTTCGATTCCCACACGAACCATTTTTTTTTAATGCAGTTTAGTTGATGGTGGATAATGAATAGCAAAGCTGGTGGTTGTGTGTTCGATTCCCACACGAACCAATTTTTTTTAAATTTAAAAAAAATTTTTTTTTTTTTTAAGGCAGTTTAATTGATGGTGGATAATGAATTGCAAACTTGGAGGTTGTGTGTTCGATTCCCACACGAACCAATTTGTTTTTTTGTTTGTTTGTTTTTTAAGGCAGTTTATTTGATGGTGGATAATGAATAGCAAACCAGGGGCATAGTTTAAAGAACCCCTTCTAATAAATCTGCCAAACATTGTGTTTGTGGGATTTTGGTCTATTTGGTTTTTGTCGGAAATTATATAAAATGTTACGTATTGTTAAGGCGTTGTAGGAGAGTGCTGAGTATCAGTGTTACTGTAAGTATAAGAGGTGGCCTCTCCATGGCCCATTTGGACTCGGACTTCGCCCAGAAAACACATGCGTTACTTAAGGCTTGGTAGTAATGTGTTAGGTAGTACTGTAGTAGGAGCGCCCCCCACCCCTCCGAGAGCTTACGCAAATGGGTCCTGTTTATTTTAATATGATATGCCATAATTGGACTTTATGGGACAATATATGAAACACTGTTTCTGATATATAAACTGCCATACATTATTCAGCATCGGAAGAGCTTTCCAACGACCAAACACGACTACTTTTTGGTGAGTTTATATACTTATTCTTATTTTATACACATTTAAAGTATATTTTGCGGTTATTTTAAAACAAATAAACACATATTTTTGAATTATGTTCCATTCTGGCATGAGTGACAGTAGTTTTTATATGTCTGGTTTGGTGCCTGTATAGAAATTATGAGTTTAGACACCATCAGCATCATATCTGTAGTTTATTTAGTTCCAATTATAGGCCTATGCACATTTTAGATAAATTTGGCGGCCCATTTTGAAAAATGGCCGCCATTTGTATACCAGGTAAAAAATCAAGACGGTTTAATTAGGATATCTGGCTATGTTGACTACTTCTAACATTCCACTCCCCCTAACTTGATTTCTAGGCCTCTTTTTTATTTTTTTTCCTAGTCTATATTAAGATTCTAAATTAGTGAAATTTTTTCGTCAGAGTTTTTGTCAAGCACACCATTTTTGTGACAAATAAAATCTACTCTTTGTATTGTCATGTCAGAAAGCACATCAAATAATATAATAAACGTTTGAGAATGCATAGCTCTCTTGGTGGCGTGTGTCCAGGATTTGAGCTTCTGGAAACAGTGCCAATCTATTTTTGTAAACAATCGATATCACGAGAACGATGGAAAACACATTGAAAGGTAGAAAGTTATGTTTAAATCTTGAATTATGATGTTTTGTTGGCGCCTTTGACACATTATCTAGCATAGACTAGGTCGGGTATGCATAACCTAGGCTAGAGAAGAGTAAAGGCTTTAGTAAAGCCCTTTCAAAAGGGAGGGAATTGTTTGGTGGTAGTAGCACCTAGGCCTAGTAGTAGTAGGGTAGGCTAGCTAGGTAAAGAAAGGTATGCTACTAGTACTACTACCCTGCCCAGCCAGGCTAGAGATAGAACTGGTGTCTGCTAGACCCAGCTAGCTCTCAGCAGAGAAGCTAATGTGTAGACCAGCTAGTGGCCTTTTAGAGAGAGACCATAGTAGACTTTAATCGCCTTAACATAATTACAAGTAAAGGGGACTAGGGGCCTAGCCCTAGCTAGGTAGGCAGAGACATGATCGATGGTTTTTAATGTATTTTATTATGACAATTCCCATGAGATATTTTACGATTTCTTTTATCAGACAGTGTATTTTTTTTTTTTCTTTTTCTATGTTCAGACACCGGTGAAATCCATGCCCGACTACTGGACCATAGACCAGTAATTCAAGGCGAAATCAGGTACTTCATCAAGGAATTTGAAAGCAGACGTAGCAACCGAGAAATGAAGAGGTTAAAAAAAATCCAAGAGCACACCAATGATATAAACGACAGAGTACTCCCACAATGTGAAGATTTCATGGAGACACATTTGAATTGTATGCAAGAAACTAGTAAGTGATGTGACTCAAGAAAAGTATAAATAAGAAAGAATTAGTTTAAGCATATGCGTTCAAACAAAAACAATTTCTTTAAATATTATAGCCATACTGTAAAGTTTTTTTTTTCTGCGGATGATACCTCAAAAACCAGCTCAAATTTGCGTGAAAAATTGCTAGGTAAATAGGTGCGCAGAATCATAATTACTTCATAAAATATTGTTATTAATATTAAGATTAATTCAAAGCCTAATTTTCAGCAAAATCTGGGCAGAAATCGGCCCTTATTTTCTGAAATGCACGGATGGATTTCTAGGCCAAATTTTTGCGCGGAGAACATATTCCCTCCACAGGCCTTGCTATACAGACTGGTATTATAGGACTTTTGTTTAGTTTATCACCTACCTTACACCTTAGATATAAAAATGTGTATAGAATTATGTACTTTTCAGATCCTCTTTTTTTATATTTCATTGTGGAACCAGTGGAATAATCATTATAGGTTATAACCTACTACTGTAATTTGTCTTTATTATGGGGACTGAATTTAAAATTCTTTTCCTATTATTATGCACAATAACTAATAAATGTTGATGTTTCTCGTAATTTTCAGTGCTTGGAACAATTAAAATGTGTGAGAGAATTGCTACTGCTGAAGAACGGAGCATGCAGTTAGGAGGTCAACAGGTGAAGTTCCTAACCTTTAGATTGATAAATAATGGGAACTGGCCTAGTGCTTACGTGGATTCAGCTCTAAGAGACATGAACCTTCAAAATACAGTTTCTTCAAATACCCAATCTAAACTTGATCTACAATAAGTGCGAAGTCTGAGGTAGTTTAGCGCAGCGGAAATGGTTTCCTAACCTCTAGGTCAGGGTTTCAATCATTTGCTGTGCATTTCGCTTGTGTCCTTGAGCAAGGCACTTTACCTACATTGCTTCAGTCTACCCAGCTGTATCAATGAGTACCAGTGAATTGCTGGAAGTAACCTGTGGTGGGCCAGTGTCCCACCCAGGGGGAGCATCATGCTCTCATCTGCTTCACGCTACAGAAACTGGGGATAAGCTCCAGCCCATATGAGCCCTGTACCTCTGCAAGGATTTTCTATGCTTGAAGGAAGCATGAATGTAATTGTTATTAGATATAGCTTCGTGAGATGAATAAGTTTGGTGACTTTTTTTCATTATTTATTTCTGTAGGAATCATTGAAAGAAAATCGAATGAGGCGTGATAAGGAATGGAAAGCATTTACTGAAAAGCTTTCAGAAGAACAAGCAGCAATAGACACAAAGCACCAAATACGGGTAAATGAGTTGGAAGATCAGTATAGTAAAATGAAGATTCTGATAAGTAAATGAAGATTACACATAATTAAATTTTATTTTAAAAAAAACACTGTCTTTTATTGGCTCAACTCAACCTTGTGGTGCTCAAAATCAAAAGACCATAGCCAATCATATCCACCAAGTGGCTAAATGCAGAAAGTGAATTATAGCAGATGGTATTTTTAGAAATTATAATTATGGGTAAATTACTTCTGTTTGTTATTTAACATCAACGATCACTTAAGAACAACCGCTATCTACTTTTTGCCATAAAGATGTTTCAAGCACAGATTTAAAGTTTAGAGAATAGCTGGGGTAACACCTGTAAAACTGGGTGAAACATAACAATGTTCTTTAATATTTTATTGTTTAATTGGAAGAATTTAATAATTGCCTTTTGTGCTCATCAGCATGAATTAGATTAGATAAATTGAGGTAATCTAAGACTATAAAATGGTGAACATTTTATTTGTGGCTTTTGCCAAGTATTATCAGTACTCAGAACGAGTGGAGTTAAATACTAGCTTGGTGGTTAAGGCACTTGTCCTCAAATCCCAGGGTCCTGGGTTCAACTCCTGTCATAGTGTCACAGTAACAAGATATTTTCTCATGACCAAAACAACTCCACTCCCTAAGCCTCATAAGGAGACTTAATTTATGTAGAGCATCTTGTGTTTATGCTGGACTTGTGAAGGGATATGCCACTTTGAATAGTGATTAAGTTCACTGCTTGTCATACCTTAGCCTTCCACCTAAACTAATTATTAAAAAAAAAAACAATAAAAGTAGGCCTACTGTGATTTCCATCATGTGAAATAGTCTTGCAACCATCAACTGCTGGTTGGATGCAAGACTATTTCACATTCAACCAGCAGTTGATGGTTGCATTGCTTCAATGTGATATCTGATGTAGTAGAACCCCAATAAAGGGAATTTCAGGACCAAAATTAATAGGTGTTCCCTGAATAGGGTTGGCCACAGTGTTAAAAAAATATAATTTCCCTTGTTTTGTGGCCGAAGAAGTGTCCCCTTAATAAGGGTTTCCCAAAGGAGATGTTCTACTGTATCCGATGAAATCTGGAAAACCCCTTGAAATTCAATTGAAATTAATTTATTTCTCATTAAAATGATTAAAATAAATATATCAAATTCCAATGAGACATATCAAAACACTCCAGTTTTAATTGATAGTGTATTTAGAAATGTAAATAATTATCATAGATATAATAATTTATTTATTTGGGAACATTTGCTAACAGATAAGGGCTTTATGATAATAAATCTGTTACACACAGAAACATATGATGAGGGTTATGGGTGCAAAATCAATCACTCCACTCCCCAAACCCCTGTTTATACTATTTGGCAAATGACAAATTACTGTGATTTGCCCATGTAGTGAATTAATTTGGGAGTGATATGTCATTATTATTTGTACAGTATTGTGAAACAGAGGTCAAAGAAAATACTGATTGTTTAAAGTTTATAGACTTTATTTTCATCATTTAAGTTGTCAGTCGTAAAAAAATATATCTACTCAGAAATTTTTTGCCTGCAGTGAATAATTTAATATTCAAAGAACATAGAATTTTTATTGGTGACTATCATGTGAAAAAAATACTGCCACTATTAGTAAAGCTTAAGTGCAATTTCTACCATAATGCAGTATCAATCTAGGCCTACTGTACCTTTAAAATAATTGCCCATCGACACACCCATAACTGACAGTAGTTAACATCAATAATAATGGTGTAACTTCCTTCATTGGAAGACTTTTAAATATAGTTAAAATTAAATTGTGGTCTTTCCCACCACCGTTTCAATGTTTTTACAGTACTTATACTTATAGACAAACAATAAACTCTACAGACTGTAAAATGAGGCTGATCAAATAAAGCATACAGTATTTATTATTCTGATTGACCCTGGTACTAACAACTCAATTTTTTTTGACAAAAGAGAAACTTGTACGTATATCTTTTTTAAAATTTTTTAAAAAGTGTTTTATTAATTAGTTTTGATTTACTTGGTTTTTTTTTTTCCCTTTGGACGCACCGTTACGTGCCACTGTTGTACAGTAAAAGTGCCGTATCCAGGTTCATCCAGTTAACACGGTTATCAACAGCATTAATTTGATTCGGTGTCTACCAATCAATTTGCATGGTTAAATTTATGTATATTTTGGATTAACTGATCATTGGAAATGATTAAACAAAAACAATGCAAATGTAATACATTCTATTATTTTTGACTGACACTATCTATTGTTTTTCCAGCATTTTTTCCCCCTCTGTTCTATTTTGGCCAAAAAAAAATGCTCTAAACCAATAATGATAAACATTTACAGTATATATTTAAAACTACCCAATACAGTACTAAAATATACCCATTACACACAACTATAAACTATGCAACCACCTACTATACAAAATGTACAAGAATTATTTACACATCAATCAATGTTTACAATGATGTCTTCCTGAAGTTTTTTTAACAATTGATTACTTTTGTATACATTAATTCAGCTATATAACTATAGACAGAACAGACATTTAAAAAAAAGAGAGACTTTCACCCCTACCACTTTAATAATTATCTTCCCAGTCCCTTTCTTAAAAAAAGGAATTTACATAATTTAGGGCTAGTGACTAAAATAAACAAGGTGTATACAGGTATTGGGCATCTGCCCACATTTACTGCTTCTAGGCCCTATCAACCTTGTGTAATAGCTATTGAAATAATTTTGTTTGAACACTGACATTTTAAACACAACAGAATACAAACCCCCAGCAAAAGTACTGTAAGCGTAACATATGTCAAGTTATGCAATTTGTAGGTTATCCTTTGTAATCTGTTAGTTGTTAACGTTTTTATTGTTGCAAAAATTTTTTATTACATGTATGTTTTCATATAAGTACAAAATTAATGGTGTAACATTTTAACAATCCCACAGGAATTGTAGAATTTTTGCGATATTTCACTAAAATTCTATATCATCCTACTCTAGTATAAAAAAAAATCATTGCTATATTTTTTAAGAAGTTTAAAGTTTACTTGTGTATTTTAAATATAAACAAATTAGTCATATAATAATAATAATAATTATTATTAACACATAAAACCTTTATGATAACCAATATGAATCACAAAAATTAACTTATCAAAAATGTATTTTCTATCAAATTATAAATGCATTGAAAACTTGAGTAGAAACCTCAAATTGATTATAAATTTAACTTGCTCAAATCAGGTATCATAAAATAATAATTTTAACAAAATATTCTCCAGCGGTCAAAATTGGTGGGATAAAAAGAGAACAATTTGGAGGATAAGAAAAAGAAACTGATTTTCAATCATTCATTACCTTCTTCAGTTTAAACAGAAGTAGAAACTTCAAAATTGAAATAAGAATTTCAAAGTGTACAGTAATAATTATTAACACTGTACAAAAAACTTTATAACAAACCAATATAATTTGTTATGGAATCACTAAATTAACTCATCAAAAATGTATTTTCTATCAAATTATAAATGCATTGAAATCTTGAAGTAGAAACTTCAAATTGATCCTAAATTGTAAACCTAAATTTATTCAAATCAGGTACTTTAAAATAATAATTTAAAAAAATATTCTCTTGCAGTCAAAAAATTGATGGGATAAAAAGACAAAAACTTGGAGGATAACAAGAAAAATAAATTGATTCTAATCATTCATTACCTTCTAGTGTTTAAATAATATTAAGTAGCATGAAAAAATCATAACAGTAAGCCCATAATAAGTACCCTGTACTCAGATACAAACATACTTTTCCTGTGTTGGTGACCTGATAACATGATCTGTAAGAACCTACAGTGCATTACAACTTTGATAACGTTCACAGTAATGTGGACAAAATCTATTGACAAAAAAATTTGATAAGTTTACCATTACAAATTGATGTTTAATAAAATTGTTGAAAAATTTTTTTTTTTAAATTTCAAATGTTCAATTTCTTCTAAATTAGTTATAAATTAATCAAAAGATACCTGAAAATATTTAATTTGTGATCATTATTGCTTCAAACCTCCACTCTATTCTGATAAAGTTCAGGTGTGGGATAGCACTCAATTTCAATCCCAGGGTCCTGGGTTCAATTCTGGAAAAATGTTAGGATTTATCTTATAACGATATAAAAATATATATAAAGAAATTATACTGTATATATAAAAAGGAAAAGACAGATAATGTGAAAAAATATCACCTGTCAATTAAGTATTCAGAAATAAAAGGTAAAATTAAAAAAAAACAATATTTCTAACTTATGGAATTATAAAAAAAATAATTTTGAATTTGTAGATTATAAACAAGTATAGAAATGAATAAAAATACATTATTATTGGATAAGGTTTGCAAATTAAATACTGTTGTTTTAAAGTGCATTGATTTCTGGAAAGAAAAAAAGCATTCTGACCTCTAAATAATGGAATAATCCTGCTCTAACAACTATATCTACAATACCACATCACACAGATTATCACACAGTAAAAAGTATCAAAATCACTGGCTTAGACTCAGAGAAAAGCACCTTATCAAAAACTCAGTCAAACATTATTTAATACAAAAACTAACCTAGGAATGATTATAATAATTGAATTGCAAATTTGACTAAAAGCAAAAATTCATGAAAAATATTGAGGATTAATAATTACCTTTGACTAATTAATTCAATGATTGATTAGCAGAGTAATCACTATATCTTCACCTTCTTTTATTAATTATTTATTGTGACTTCATTTTCAACATTTATTGTCAATGTGGCTCTTTCTTTACCATTCATTATAGTTTTGGTTTTCTCAATTTACCTAACTCATTTTAATTCTCATGCCTTATCTTTGATCTCTTCATCCGACACTCTTCTATACTGCAACAATCATATCGGGATGTCCTTGCAGACATTTAGAATTTACTGAAGTTACGACAAAGACAAGGCGGCAAGTCATTTGGGAATCATGGAACATTTCTTTTATTGGGCACATATGTTTCATTTCAGCTGAGTATCTTAGCAGCTTCTCTGATGCCGCTTAAGTATGCACCGGTTACAGTCTGTGGAAAATGACGGTTGGATGCCTACAAGAAAAATAAATTTTTTTAATTAATTTTAGTAACGTTTGGCTCTGCCTCTTATACAAATGTAATAATATATGATCCTTTAAATGAGCAAGCAAATTTATGTTGTAATTGAAATTTTGAGGGATTTTTAAAATTTTAACACAGACATGATATACAGTTGAACTTGCCTAAGTCAAATCCAAAATGGCATTAAAAAATTGTTTGACTTGGATAAAATTAAACTTACAGATCATTATTTAATGGAAACTATTCGAGTTAGGCAAAGTTGACAAAGGCAAGTTAAACTTTAAGTATAAAGAAATGATAAAGAACCAAAAATTACAATAATCTTCTACAACATACACAATCAAGACTCTTTAACATAGGACACCCACACACATTTTTTGACAAGGTAACAGGCTTTAATGATGACATTTTTGACAATCAATGTATTAATATTAATCTATTAACACTAATCTATTTCACCAAATGCCACTTGCTATTATTGTTTATTTCAATCTATGTCCTTATAAAGGTTGATAAAATAGAAATTCAGAGTTCTTTATAATTAGTTGAGTATTTTCCCCTCAAAGACTCACTTGAGATTTCAGTTGAATTGTGGACCAGAACTACTTCAAAATCCTTTACTAGCTTTTGCAAGTACAAGCCTTAAACTTATATAAGTTGTTGTGAATTAAAATATGGCTACATACCTCTCCAGCAAAGAAGACTTTGTTATTTACAGACTCTGCTATGATCTCATAGGCTTCACCACTTGCACCAATTCCTATGTAGCTATAGGCCATCAAAGCATGAGGGTTTTTGTGCCAATGGGTTACAAATGAATTTGATGGATCTGGCACATCCTAAAAAACGGAAAAAAAAGAAGAAAGAAAGTTGATTTATCATATATACATATATTAGTATTAATCATAAGAAGGATTTTAGGCCGTATTAGGAAAATTCAATGAAGATGGGATAGTAATACACACACAGTTTAGCCAACTGAGCTGAGCTGTTTTCTCATCGATGAATGTGTATTACCCATAGTAGAATGACAAGGAAACTGAGATTGCAGACCAAGAAGACATTAGAAGGACCAATTTCACCAAGTTGTTGGTGGAAATCGGGTGTGTCGCCCAGAATAGATACAGATGGAATAATTTAAGAACACTGGCCAGCTGTGGCCAGAATGAATGATGATAGTAATATGCTGATGATGATGATGATTATATTCATTATTAAACTATATGTAAAAAAAATGTTAACAAAATATAATGTGTCACTTTAATAAGCCTTACGAAAACAAATATAATGGCAAGAAAAATAAGTTATGCTCACCTCATCTGGAAACATACTCCTTAAACATTTCATGCATTCTTCTATAACCTCTTTATCGGTTTTTGATTGGACAAACTGTACAGCTTCCCCGCTCACTACTGTCATCAAGACATGCTCATTTTCATAGCTCCTCTGTAAGTAAAAGAACGCAAATTTATCTAAGATTAATCAACCAATTAACTAGAAGATCAATACTTGACCAATCAGATGAAAGATCAATAATTGAGCAATCAGAGAAAAGATCAATAACTGACCAATCAGATGCAAGATCAATAATTGAGCAATCACTGAAAAGATCAAAAACTGACCTTCAGATTTAAGCAATAAGATTATAAACGATCTCTGTACGAACAACAATGTTTTGGCCATATCATGTTTCTACACCACCTGAGTTAACTACTAAAAAATTTATATCACTTTTTCAAATTTGGCCTAGGATTCTTATAACTGTAATTTAATTAAAGATACGAAAACATAGCATCATATAATTATAAAACTTTATTAATTCAAAATTATTCATCAGGAACTTCAGTGACGTTAGTGCTTTGCTTTAAATTCCAATGTCATGGGTTTAAGTCCCTAACATGCATCACACACAATTGTCTTTGTAGGATCAAACAGCATCATACATTTTTTTTTTTCATTTCCTGCTTCAATTCACAGTCTTAACTATTTTGTGAATCAAATAATGGAAAGACTGAACCATCTGATAGTCATCTTGCACAGAGACATGCTCCCTTACTGCCTGCCAGACTCTTTATGTTCAAGTTTTGAGTAAAATAAAATTATGAAATTATGAAAACACTTACAGGTGGCGTCATATCGTAGAAGACAGAAAACATTCCCCGTTTATCAACTTCTGGTGGGATGTGACCAAAGTAATCGGTTGCAATAACTTTTTTGCTCCAAAAACGGCTTGGAAACTGAAGACCAATCTGAATTAAAAAACAAGATTGTACCAACAATTTTACTATGGTTCACATGGTTGAAAAATATTAGGAAAGACAAATGCGAGTCTGAAAAGACAAAAAACTTGTAAGTGGAGTATCCCAAGAGCAATTGGAGGTTAATCAACCTTTTCTGGGATCAGGCCTGTCTGAGATAGATTGGAAGCACAACACTGTACCCGTATGTTGAATTTACTGTTTTCTCATTCCTTGTTTGATTTAACATACCTCTTAATGATGCTAACATCACACACATTGTAAGTTTTGAAGGATAACATAAAGTATTATAGTATATGTATCTGTGTCTGTGTATGAATACTGCAGAGGGGCAAAATGAAAAGTTCAAGTCCTAGTCTTGTTCAGATGTTATAAAGAACCATGAATTCCAGATGATCATTTTTTATCAATAGGACGAAAGATAAACCATCTTGAATAGTCATTGTCAACCCTGTTGTAGGGTGACTAAAGCATTACCTTTTCAATTATACCAGCACCCAGACAATTAATAGCTGCCTGTTTCTTTGCTGGCAATGGTGGCTTGAAGGCAATCTTCTTTCGCTGGAGTATTGCTAATGGGACAGTTACAAGGACCTATAGACAAAAAGCAAAGAAATTATAGACTGGATATATATCACATTACTTAGGTACCAAAGTAGCAGTACATATATATACTGTCTCTTATTCACATCTGCAGAGTAATCCCTATATTGTACCTTTACAATATTTAACATACTGAGCTATTCAGCCATTTTTTAATGCAGAGAATAGCCTATTTACCTTTACTTTTGGAAGCTAGGATATTTTGTAGGCATATGTGACTTTAATTAAATATTTTAAGATCCATCTAAAAACCCAATGTTAAGCTTACCTTCTGTGCTTTGTACTCTTTACCATTTTTTGTTTGGACAATGACTTGCTTGCCTCTGTAATCGATAGATGTGACCTCTGTGTTGAGTCGGATATCCAAGCCGTCAGCCAGCTTATTCAGGACAGCCATGTAGCCATCTTCTATGAGGGTATGGTCACCAGCAAACTGAGCAAAGTTCTCATTTTGGTCCCAATGTAGAGACGAAACCTAAAATAAAATAATGTACCTTCTTTTAGGTAAGATCTGCAGGAGATCAATCATTAACCTGTGAAGAGATTTCAGGACATATGGTGGACTAATCTTGGTAAGTTTGTGTAGTTAAATCAAAGCATTTCATTCTCAGGACTCATGGTGAATATCTCACTCATTCAATCATTCATCTCAATCATTCATTTGTTTATTCATCCATCTATCCATCTATCAATTCATTAATCCATCCATCTTTGCATCCATCCATTCATTTATCATTTTCTGACATTCCAAAGGAAAGAAGCTGTAGTAAATGTGTTTATACTCTTTTTTACATTGTTTACAAAGTGCTAAACTCGCCAGTAATTTGAAGACTTCCTATCATAATTCATAAATTTCTACAAAGACAATTTCCTTAACACAGCAATCAAATTTTATCAGGTACAAAATTATGCAAATGAAGATAAAGTATTTTAGAGTCAAGTCAACAATGTGACTAATATGAGATCAGAACACGCATTCCCGAGAATCTCTAAAACATAAGTGTCGCATGTTTCTTTACCTTTGAAAGATCACATCCGCAAGCGTACTCCAGATTGCTGATGTGAAACTGGAAAAGACGCTCCTCCTTCGCTGAAAATTTCAAACTGGTCTCTTCAACAAATGTTTCATGCATTTCCTGTAACTTTTCTACAAACAAAATTAATAAATCCACCTTAAAAGCTGACCTTATAAATTAATGTTATACATTAAAAATAATGATTCTACACACAACAGTGGTTAATGTTTTGGCATTAATATAGAGCATACTATATGCTCTCTATACACATAACATCTATCAATATCATTCCTGACATTATAAAAACAAAATGGGATGACCCCTCAGGCAATTTCTAAATGTCAATTTATATATGATGGTGTGATCATAATTCATAAAGTGTGTAAAATGATGTCCTTTGTATAACTATATAATTAACTAGATCCTGTCTATATTTATATTCTAATGATGTTTAGATTTTGTGAATGTGTTAGAACTTTGGAAGACAAACTATCACATTTACCCATGGCAATAAAGAGGAGCATGGAACTCGATAAGTAGTTTAGAAAAAAAACAAGAAAGACATTAATGCATTCATTCGAAGATGTTTTCTCTTACTAGCTAATGACAAATCATCCAATTGGTTTTCATTGTCCCTCTTCCACTCGGCAATTGCATCAAGCATCGCATTAAAGTGAAAGTCAACTCTTTTGTCAATGGTTATGTCAGTAACGGATCCATCTTCTTCAACTAGATCACATCGTATATGCATCTTCCGCATTTTAATACCAGCCTGAGGAAACAAAAACTCATGAGGGAGTATAAAAAGTAAATTTGCTATAGAAAATCCACTCCTAGTAATCAGCTACTTGGAAAAAGTGAATGATTCAGTTTTATTTTAGCAGACTGGTAATGCTTTCATGTAATAAACAAGAAGAACTACAGTGCAGAAGCATACTGTACCCATCAAATTTAAGGCCATTATTACCACTCTACTTCTTTACCAGCTGTGTATTACTTGTTTACTTTTAGCCCCTCAAAATCTTATTTAGCAGAGCTATGTTGCCTTACAGGGAAATGAGGTTAAGCAAAAGTTGTCATATTGTTCAAAAGTGAAAAACTTCAGTGGGTGAGCAGTCCATGCTTCCTCAAGCCTAGCCTCAAATACATTCACATTACCAGAAGATACTACATGATCCAGAAGACCATTCCATAAAAGCACCACCCGAAATGAGAAGGAATTTGCTCTAAAATTAATCCTAGGACGATGAAATTTATGTTTGAACTTATGTCCATGAATATATGCGAGTCATAATATTGCTATCTACACATCAGCCTTCCCAAAAAGTAAACTGTTTTCCACAAAATAGTTTGTGTATCTATAACTTTATAAATATAAAGTAAAACACAAAATGGTGAAAAGGGATCTCTGTGTACCAATCATATTATAAAATAAAACAGTCACTCCATAGTGTGCATACCTCTACCCTGTGCTATGTATGATAAGTATAACTGCAGCATACCATCAAGAAAATAATAAAATCGCTTTTCTTTCAAAAACTGAATGGTGTCTTTCTTTGAATATCATGTACCACTCCACTAAATTTGAATATGATTCATTCAGTAGTTTTTGCGTAATCTTGCTAACAGGCAGACACCACGACAGACAACAGTGAATACATAACCACTGTGACGGAGGTAATAATGTTACCTGTTCACACATTAATGCTATGGGATTATTGATACAGCCATTCACAATCTGAGCTCCTTTTCCAACACACACTCCTAAATTTGTATCGTCCCAAACTCTGCCACCGATACGATCTTGAGCCTCTAATATTGTGACGTCCGCACCAAAGTTTTGCAGTTGTCGCCCAGCTGATAAACCAGAGGGCCCAGCACCAATAATTAACACAGACTCCTGGAAAGACAACCATACGCTGATGAAAAATAATTAATAATTATTATTAATTAATGACAATTAATAAATAATTATTAATTTATCAATAATAATAACATAAAAAGCCATATTGTACCATATCTGTGTATAAACTAAGTTGACCCAGACTATAAAGTCTGACCCTAAAAAAATATCAATTTAATTATCAATATTTTTGATGATAAAGTAATTTGTACATTGAAGTAACTTGTACATTCCCCTGATAAAGAAAACTAATGTGTGGTCTAAACCTTTTTTGTCAATAAAATTTGTTAGTCTGTATTGTGCTGTTTGTGTTCAATTTACTGTTCAATATTTTTATACAAGTCAACTCATACAATGACTTTTTTCATAAAAAATTGCAATCCCTTGGAAAAGGGTGCACTATATTCCTATAATATCATTATTATTATCATTTACATTACTAAAAAAAACTCACTAGTTTGACAGCATTTTCAACAATCTCCTTAATTGCGGAATTTGTGTCTTTTAGAAGTCCTGTGTTCACCAGTCCTTTAATAGTCAGGAATGCTAGTATTACTTTAAGATATCGGACACAGGCTACACGTACAAGGCCACGCACAATTAAATGTGCAACACACTTTTCAACTGTAAGTACTTCCTGTATAAATAAGATAAGATGGGTAAATATGAATATATTTATAAACAAATTTGAAAAAAAAATATACATAAATTTATAGTTAATACATAAACAAATACATACCATATTTTTTTTGAATAAATGTCCCAGGGCATATTGTTGAGAAGGATTTTTGAGAAGGAATTTGATCAAGAGAGGCAATTATTCGAGGGAGGCGTTTATTTTTTTTTGGTGTAAAATAGACACACATAAGCTTAAATAAATGGCTGCTAATTTCACTGTAAATATGGAACTACATCACATAATTACCATCAGAATGTGTTATTGCGTGACCATAAAGACTTATTGATCGCAACCAGGTTAGACTTGTTTACAGTCATAATTAGGTAAGTAATTTATTACACTTTTTACTGATTTTATGTGTTTTATATGTATATATATAATGATTCAGAGCCTCATATTCCAAATGAGGCTCTGAAGGGGGTGTCTATTTGAGGGGGGGCGTTTATTCAAATAAATACGGTAAATAATTATTTTTAATTGAAAAAACAGTATCAAATAAAAACAAAAATATTTTGATATTTTTCCCACCTTATAGTTTGTATTCCACAAGGCTAATGCAAGGTTTCTCAAGGCAAGGTACATTTGTTGTTCTCGAGCAAATTCAGGAAATTCCTGTACTTCGTCATATTCCATAACATCTGGACGAACACACAAGGCTTTTCCATTCTCTTCTGGTTGGTAGAACGGTTGAAAGTAAGGATGTAAACCTATCGGAACATAAATTTTGGTTCAACATATTTAGACAACGTTCCTATTAAAATTATCAAAAACTCAATTTATTGATAATATTTATTGAAAGAAACATACCATCTATGTGATCATCTGGTAGTCCTGAAAAACAAATAATGAATGTGTGTAAATATATAAAATAAACATAATTTGGTTATATTTAGGGAGACAAAGAAGTATATATTTCAGAAATAATTAACATAAAATATGAGTACCGTATATACTTGTGTAAAAGGAGACCTGACCCGCGTATAAGACAACCTAAAATTTGCGAAGATTTTTGGACGATTTTTGTATGTTGGGTGTGTAAGACGACGACCACTCCTCCCCCCTCCCGTTCCACCTTCAGAATTCATACTTTTTGCTGCCTTTTATGGTGTTGATACTGCATCTAGTTGGCTAAAAACAGAGCCAAATGCAGGGCTAATCTTTCCAATAAGGTCTACCTCTAATTAAAGACCCCTCCAATTAAAGATACCAAATTTACAAATGTCTTTATTATTCTAATTAGAGACCAAAGCTGCTAAAGACCATGGAAACCCTCGTCCCAAAAGTGGTCTCTAATTGGAGGGAGACCTGTAATAACATTTTATGGGATTTTAAATGTTCATCAAAAGCTTATTTCCACATATTTTAAAATTGTGTTCATTCATAAGCCTAAGTATAACATTATAGTAGCCTCTTTGCAGTAGTAAATTTGTGGACAAAAAATCTAAAATTTGTATGTAGTGCGTATAACACGACCCCCTGTTTTTCGGTCGCAATTTGCTATTTTAAGCCTTGTCTTATATGCGAGTATATACGGTATTATTTGAATATAAATATTTTTTAAGGAACTATATCAACTATTAAATTTACCTCCTCTGACTCCCATCGTTGCGACTTTGCATGTTGCACTAAGACCAACTCCGTCAGGATAGTATTCTTGAAGGTATGGAGCGGCCGGAGAGTTCTTCAGCAATGGAGGGTTCATTAGAAGTGACAACCAGTTGTCAGCATTAGTCTCTTCAACCCGATGGTCCTCCATCTCTTTACAGGCATCATTATTTATTGGCTGCCAATAAAGACATTTGACAATAAAGCTTGGCAATAAACAGTAATATTGGTTAAAAATACAGTAACACCAGAGATAACTTTTCATGAGTATGTAACAACAATGAAAGAAGAGCTTACTGAGTTACTATAAGTAACTTGTACATCACACATTTTACATTGAAAATGCACCTCAACATGTCAAAAACAGGACCAATGGAGAGTGCACCCTATAATTCGAGATCCCTCTAATTCCGATAGCTCTCTAATTCGAGACAACTTTTTCAATGAACCAAATAACAATCTTCAAACTTTTAGCACAAAATTAACCCTCTAATTAATAATGATAATAATTTACATTTATATAGCGCATATTGCAAAATACTACCCAAAATTTTCAGGTCCCAAAGGTGGTCTCTCAAATTGGAGGGTGACCTGTATCTTAAACCAACCTGTGTACCATCTTGCATCATACCACAGCAGTATTTCTGAATGAAATCTGTAGTGAGTTGCACATCATTTGGCAATATTCGCCATTTCCTGCAATCTGTCATTGTACACTGGACCCAGTATGGCATCACAGCATCCACCATGTAAGTCTTGAGATTAGCCTCTGTTTTTCCATATGAGCTCCATTCTCTTTTCCACAGAGCCATCCTATGATAGCCATCCCTATGACTAAAAAAAAACAAACAAAAATTACAAAATGTAAACATTTCACATATTGATAATGAACAAACAGTGCATAATTACAAATGGAAAGTGTTGTTAAATTTATAGTTAAAGTAGCTTAGCTCGTCGGGTATACTGGTGGTAGCCAATGTGTGTGTACTTAACCGTGGACATCTCTTACCCGGTTCAATTCCCATCGTTACTCTCCTTGTATTCCAGCTAGAGGGCTGAAATGCAAGGTACGATAGCCCACCATCTTTCCGATGAGAGGTTTAAGCCGTTGGTCCTATGTGCATTATGGCCCATGTGCACATTAAAGGGCACAGTACACTCTTCGGAAAAGAGTAGGGGATTGTCTCCCAGTGAACTGCCCAATCACCACCAGATGGACCTCACTGGAATTGATTCTTCTTCAGAATTGTGTTGTTTATCCTTGGTGTTCACACTGAATAAATCCATCTATCCATCTACATTATATAATATACGAAATTTTGACAAAATATTCTAAATTGTTATTTGCCTCGGGAAAGCAGATACATTTGTTGTGCATAGTAGATACGACGATACATGTGCATGTTAGATGAACAAAAGCATCAACAATACTTAAGTGGCGCATGGTATGTGAACTAAAGCCTAAACCATATAACCTGTGGTACCTGGGTAAACTGAAACCACAACCCCGATGTCTACACTGCTTGGTAGGTGAACCAAAATCCAAACCACGTAACTGCAGTGCATTATAAGTGACCACTGGCTCGGTTATTTACATGAGTAGGAAAAAAGTAAAGTTTGACAATCTCTAAAACAACAATACTGTACATACATTACCTTCTATAGTAGAAATCAAAACATTCATTACAGAAATGTTCTCCGGCAGACAAATGATACCATCGTGAAGTGTACCCATCACCCGCACATCTTTAAAAACAAAATAAGAAAATACATTTCCAATTAAAACTTAAAATTTTCATTCATAGTAAAATAAACTTGCATTTAGTTATCTTTGTCCTAATTTTTATAATAATTTACCAATTGAGCTCCGGGACTGCAAAATAGAAAATACATTTAAACTTAAGTTAAAACGATATATTTTAAACTCTTAGCCGTTGTTTATTGCAGTTTTATTGAGCTATTCTTATTATTACATTGTTTGATTTTTATTCTATATTATACTATATTATATTATATTATATTATATTAGGCATAAATTAATCCTCTATTTTGAATTTTCTTTATGTAAGTCAATTTAATACTTTTAAGAGTTGTTATGAGGATTGTATGTTATTATTATTATTATTATTATTATTATTATTATTATTATTATTATTATTATGTTGTAATGATGTTGTTTGTACTGTTCTTTGATTTTATTAAAGAGGGCCCCTGAATATCAGTTAACCTACTGGGCTAAACTGGAAGGGTTAGCCTCTTTAAAGATGGTTGAAATAAAAAAAAAAAAATATGTAAATCATGAAAACTGATCATTTTAATGAAAGTTGATATCTATGCGATTCTTTTAAATTAGCAATTCAAAGCTTTACTTTAATTGCTTATTATCAGCATTTAAACTGGTTTATGTGTTCGTTATCTTGAGAAATATATTTTCTTTCTCCAATTTTGAAAAGACTACTACTGTAACTACTGTATATAATACTTCAAGATGTTTAATTCAAATGTTGAATTTTATTGTTCAATTTATTGCCCCCAATACAAACAGTATATTTTTTTAATCACCATTAGTAAATATAAAAATACTTCTCAATTTGAATTAGTCATACATTTTGCTTAGTTGGAATTCTATTTTGTTCTCTTACCTTTCAGATCTTGCAAAACAGATAGGTCGCTTAGCTGGACAACGCGATTTTTCACAGCTTCTGAATGAGCGTTTTCCACCTGCTTCATTGTGGCCACCTGGAGTGGCCTTATGTTTCCCTTTCAGTGATGATGGAGGAGAGGTATGTTGTTCATCATCAGCTCCTTTGATGCTTTTCCTTCTCCTTCCAGACATTCTGAGCTTGTGCGCAAACTATTACAAAGAAACATAGGCCTAGACAAATTTAGGCTGCCTAAGGTAGCAATTAAAACGAAAATGACTAAGTACAAACTACAATGCCAAATCATGCATGTCTACAGCAGATTTCTTACTGTAACTTGGTAAAACGCATTTGAGTAACTACCTCTGAAAATTTAGAAGAAAATAGAAAATTTCTACAATTTGTATTAATGCAGTTACGATTCTGCACATTTATATTGTTTGCATTATCTAAATCATGTTTTACTTTGAATATCAATGCACCAGCAAACAACCCAAGGGTGATGTTATAAAAACAAAATAAAAATTTAAAAAAAAGCCTCCCTCCCTCATTACTTTTCCTGCCCAGATAGGGTGATAAACTAATAATATTTTTTATAGGGCTTAATTTGTATTTTCAGGGAGGAGGTATGAAAATAATTTTTATGTGTAAGACCAAAATGTCCTCCACAATTTGTTATTACTTTTTTAACATAATGTTGTTTATATGTATTGGGTGAATAAAGAATGAATGAATGAACATTTATTATTTAGAAACCTGGCCTAGGAAAAGAGGCCCACCTAGGCCTAGCTTTGTTTGGCCTAAACATTCAGTATAGGCCTAGGCGTAGGCCTATTATATTTATTGTTTTTAGTCCTTAAAAATGAATCAAATTGATTGGAAATGTGCTCCATCATACAACGCCCGCAACAGTCCTACACCCGTCTCTCTTAACTTACCTAGCTTAAGCTCATCATAGTCCAGTACTGTGAAGGATCATCTGTCACCCAAGGACAAGGCTAGGCCTAGGCCTATGCCTAGCTAGACTTAGAAGAGCTATGATTGCCCTCCTCCTCCTATTCCAACTATCGAATAGGCCTAGGTAGGCTAGGCCTAGCCATAGTAGGTTGGCTAGGCCTAGCGATTTCCTATGCATCTACTTGCACTTTCTACTCAACTGAAAGCATACATTTGTGTTTACCTTACCTTGAATCTATGTTTTTTCAATCATTCACAGAAAAACCGTGTGAAATTAGCGCATACTCTTCACGAAGCGAGAGCAAAAAATAATAGAACAATGCGCTTGAGCTAGATCATTGGATTTAGAACGAGGGTTACTACTTTTCAACCCTAACTGTATTGTTGGCGGTCGTTTTAACACTATTGGTTTTATTGTCGCTTAATAGTAATCGTTTGCGCATGTGGTATTTACAGTAACGCTACAATCATAATAACATCATGAAATCATAAAAAAAAAACAGCAGCCGCGAAGCCACCGGACACGTAAGCTGCAAAACGTCAACATGAACTAACATTTTATATAAACTGCTTTCGATTCAATATTTCTTAACAGTATATTAAGGTATATTAGTTTTCGTACACATTTTGTATTCTCTTACATATAATACATCGTTCGTTTGTGCAATTAAGGGACATACATAGGTAGGCCTAGTAGTACTAGGCGGCCCCCTAGCCTAGTCCGTCTGATTTGTGTTCATTGAAGCCCACATAATGAATGATACAAACAGGGCCTAGCCTAGCTTATCAGGAGGCATTATATTAGCTACATACAGCAATAGGCTAGCCAATTTTTCTTCAACGTGATAGCGAACTTCTGTTTGCTATGAATAGGTGTGTAATTCATGTTGTGTTTTTAGAATACACGTATATTGATTATCAAATTCAAAGAAAGGAAATTGGTTTGATAAATGATATTTGAACTCCCAATGAAGAAACATAGTGATTTATTTCTAAAATCTTTTATGAAATATTTGTATATTTTCATTCATGTTTAAATGGTATATACATTAATTTTAGCGCGCGTATTCATAACACTGTTCTGATTTGTCAGTTGTTAAGTTTGATTGACACGGCGGAAAGGTCTATTGCCTCGTGTTGTGTAGTATGATACTAGGGAGCTTTCGATTGCACGACGACGGTAGGACATAATGACGTCACTAAAAGTCATCTGCACATGTGAGAACATTAAGGTCACCTTATTTTTTTATTTATTTCTATATTTTATTTCAACAATATTTTACGAGGGTGGTCCATCCAGCCGGAGCTGATCATTAGGGAGCCTCAATACATAACACAAGTAACAAAGGAAATATAAATAGATTAACAAAGAAATTAAAATGATATAAAACTAATAAAAACTAAATTACAATGGAAAAGAAATTAACTACAATATATGTACATATTATATAAATAAAATTTTAAATAAAATCAAATTTTGATTTATTGCTGTTAGTTTCATTGAGCTGTTTTTACCAGCATTCATGAAAAGAGTTATTAAAATGAGATAATGTCTTTTTATCTTTTCAGGTGTTATATTTATTATTAAATAATAAATATGTTAGAATCTTATGTATCACCCTATCTCTTGGGTTACATCAATAAATACATAAAAAATCTGAAGCCAGAAGACCTCCAGTTGTCACTATGGGGAGGCGACCTGGTACTCAACCACTTGGATCTCCGACTGGAAACCCTTGAGCGAGAGCTAAATCTTCCTTTGGCATTCGTCAGTGGACATATCCATGAGCTTCGCATTCACGTCCCTTGGTCTCGTCTTGGTTCAGAGCCAGTGGTCGTTACTATCAACACAATTGATCTGAGTTTGAAATTGCGAGATTCAGAATCCGCAGACCATGACAGTGACAGCTCCAGCAGTACGTCCTCAAAAACATCCAAGGCAGTTTCAGAAATCAAATCACCAAAACGGCAAACGCACAACGATGAGGAAATGCCACCAGGGTACGTACAGTCACTGATGAATCGCATCATCAATAATGTTTCGATCGTTGTAAACAACTTAATATTAAAGTACACAGAAGGTGACATGGTGTTATCTATCAATATACAATCATTAGAATCATTTTCTGCCAATCAAAACTGGGAACAGCAGTTCATTGACCTAGCACTACCGGATTTGGTGTTGCGTAGAATAATTGAAGTGTCTGATTTGACTGTGTGTCTTGATAAACGAAACGCGAGCGGAAAGATTGAGAACTACCAAGAACCAGTTGTATATCGCTGTCAGTTGGATATACGCATTCTATCAACGTATGGTCATTTGAACTCAAAGCGTGCATCTGCAATCAAGTTGAGCTTGCATTGCAACGAGTTAAATATGTCATTGAGCGATCAACAACTTCCTATGTTTATTCGGGTTGTGCAGTTGGTGCTGGCGCTTTATTACGGTGAAATTGATCTTCCTGGAAAAGAGGATAATGATGATGGATCAACCAAAAACGATGAGAAAGTCAATCCTTCAGATGCAATTACTGATGGAAGTTAGTATGTGTTTTTGTCTCTAAAGCCCCTTTCAGATAGACGTTGCCGCAATATTGCGGTAAGCATGTCGGCATTATAACCGGTCTATGCCCTTTCACACAGCGCCTTTGTTAATCTTGCACTTTTCTGTCAGAAAGGGTACTATAGAATGGCGTAATATTGGAGGTTTAAATACCACCGTGCAATTATTTTAAACTTTAACCTTGTTTGTTTATGCATAAATGCACACGCTGGCTTGATTGCCGCAATATCAAGTAGACCCTTTCAGACAGAGCAAGGCAGTAACCGTTACCGCAATATTACAGCAATATTACTGGGGTGCGAGTTGGTCTTAAGTAAGCCGGCATATTGGCGTATGGAACCTTTCAGACAGAAACCCATGCCGGCGTGCTTACCGCAATATTGCAGTATTTCAGCTCTGTCTGAAAGAGGCTTTACGTCTAAAAGTCTGACATTTAGAAAAATTTGGTTTTTATAATGTCTATGCAGAGATTATATCTGACTTAAGTGTCAAAAAATCCAGGTTGCATTCCTCCCATCTCAGTAGTAAAATGAATGCACTTTACAATTTATTCTACTAGCATAAATTAATGCTTATTTCTAGGGTTAAGTTTGGTCTGAACATAACATCTTGCTACCAAAATTACATTTATTGTACCTTGATATCATTGGTAAATCTTCACTTTTATAATCTTAATATACAAATTGTAACATTGACACTACTTTGTGTATCATACTGCAGAGATGAGAAGAGAATAGAATGCATATTTAAAAAAAAAAATTACCATTAATATTTTTATTTTATCCTCTTCTCGTGTTTATTTTATACATATCATCATTCTAAGAGGGTCAATTTCCCAATTTAGAAATATTTTTATCAATTAATAATAATTTTATATATCTGAATTACATTACATACAGTATTTTTAACAAAATGATTTTTTAAAGCTGGCATAGACCTGTGGACAATTCTATTCCTAATCAATTGTATCATAATTTTCTGTAATTTTTCTGTAACTTGTATTGCCAGAGGAAAACAAATTTCCAGTTGCTTTACTGGACAATAAAGGATTATCTAAATATTTGCCTGTAGATGCAGTATCTTCAGAATTTGGTCCCGAGGAGCATCCGCCTGGGTGGATGGCATGGGCTTGGTCATACGTTCCAGAACTTATATCATATGAGGATGACGAAGATCCTGATAATGAAGGCACAACAAACAGAAAACCTCCTACTACTACACTCTCAATAGGCATGTATTGCTCCACTGCATCCATTACATTCAAGGTAGCCCTATTATTATTTTTATTATGATTATTATTAGGAATTTTTAAATCCAGGCTCTGATGGAAAAACATGTTTTGTTGTACAACTTTCCCCCGGAGCTTGGCTTTAAAACGTACATTTTTATCATTATCAGTTTTTTTATTAATATTATTGTATGCTTCTATCATTACTTGTCATTTAATAGTGTTAAAAGTCTATAAGAAACTTTGATGTTTTTGTTGTGCCTTTGTTTGTAACTGGAGCGTCCTCTCCAGAAAGAGCCTGAACATTTCTATGAACATTTATTTTTTCACAAATATAAACATCTCTGCTCCCAAAACCACATCATGAGACTTAATATAGTTCATAGTACATTTCGTGGTTTATTTCCGTATTGTAATTATCAAGTTATGTGGCTGTTGAATGACAATATAATTTTTTAAATTAAAACATTAGTACTATTTTATTTTTTAGATGACTGAATTCATAGCCAATAGATCCTTCTATGGGCCTCCAAAGCCGACCTTTAAACCCTACCTAAGGTTACATTTGAATGGTGCCACTCTTGAAGTACTTCTGCATGGTCTGACCTTCTTCAATGTTCAAATAGCGTTTAGTGAGATTCAGTTGAACGGCATTGGAAACTGTACCTGTGGAACTGATGAGGCTTTTGAAGATTATCTAGACTCGCACAGTATTAAACCACAGGTGAGTTGAGTCATTTTGTTACGCGATCAACACAGGTGTTGTTTTCAGCGATTGGTTAAACATACCAGATTGATCATGATACGGATTACTTTGCTGCATATGTGTGATCTTTTTTGAAATCATGCCGATGAATGCTTCACAGTTGAATCGTCTAGAGTTCATGACTACGTTGAATATAGATGATAAATGTATAAAATTCTAATATTCTTTAAACTAAGAAATTTATGTATACATTACCAAAGAAATGCTTTTGCAAACAACCAATAAATACTTTGATTTAGTCCCCACTTGTTTTACATAGATTTTATTTAAATCAATGTTTGCTTTTATTTAAATTTGCCAATGTTCCTTGTTTTATAATATTGTTGCAAAAGCTATGAAAAGAACGACAAGTAATAATACTAATAATAATCCTTTTTATATAAAATGTTATTAAAAAATTTTTTTTTTACATTTCACTTTGAATCATTTTTTTTATGTGCTAGGCTCATTTTATGAGCATCGGTGACAAAGACTATGAAGCCAAGTTGCCTAACTACAAGTACAACTCACTGTTTGATCCAATGAGTGCTGAAAACAACTCATCAAGAACTCTATACATACTGGACACTGAACACCACAATCAAAAGTATACAGAAAACTGGGCCCAGACACGGTGGGGTGCCTTCTGGATTGACTACTTGTACACCATGGAAGAGCCTAGTGAACCGCAATTAGAGGGTACATTTAATATTGCATTTTTTTTATCTTTGTTTTTTTTTTACTTGTTTTTTCACTTTAATGCTGTCTTTGTAATGATATAATTTGGAGTAGATTCTGGCCATTCTCTCATGTTCAATTTTAAAGCATTGAATTGCATGTTTTTAATGAATCAAATATGCTACCAAATTCTACAAGATACAAGATAAAATGTATTGTCTTCAGTAAAAACAAAGAAATTACAAAGCTCACAAACAAAACGACATTCAAATAAAAAAATAATATTTACATCAAATTTCCATAAATCCATTTACAAAAAGCACATACAGTAACAATAATTTAAATTATAAAGTTTTACAAAAGATAATGATGAATGTTTAAAAAAGAACTTTAAAAACTGATCAAAACAACTAAGTTTCTGCTGATTGATCAAGTTCTGAAATGATGTGTATTATTAACAAAAAGTGTTTTCTTTTTTTCTTCATTAGCATCAGAAAACTCAAGTCAACATTCTCATCAAAGCACCACAGTGGATCCTATCTTTGAATTCAAAGAAGTTTCCAATCAGCGCATTGTGTTCTTTGCTGGTGATGTTCATGTGAATAGTAGCATGGTTCATCGTGTGCAGAAGGCAATCACTTATGCCAATGACCATGATTATGAACCTTACAGCAAAGCTAAACCAGGTAACGATAATTCCTAACAGGGTTGGTAACATGTACAATTTTAACCCCCTCAGAAATGTGGTGGCCCCCAGCATAATAGGTGTTCCTGATGCTGTTCATGCATTTTCTATTGAATTATAAAAGACTAATCTTTTAAATTGTTATGTATTACAGTATTGATATTTATAATTTGTGTTTGAAATGTATATTTGTGTTTTGATATGAGCAATTGCGCTCGTTACAAGTTTCCGTGAAGACAAATAAATTCTGAATCTGAGTTTTTATTTGATATTTTATTAAATTTATAAATTTTTCTTTGAGCATCTCCTAAGTTCAATTTAATTCAAAGTAGAATGGGAAATAGCCTGCCCATTTCTGAACATTTGGAAGTGAGGTGAAAGGTCAACACATGCAGGCTCAATATAGGAAACTGGCCAGACATACACCAACACAAACATACAAATTTAATAAAATAATACACTAAATTAAATTAATCTAACTGCTGTATGATTATGCTGTAAGCTACTCCACTGTATTCTAAAACAAGCCAAACATATTGAATGGATGAAAATATATAGGAATGTTTCTTCTAATAATTAGCCCATTTTGTAAATACATACTTCTCTGCTTATTTTGTTACAGAAATAGTTGATGTGTCACGTCCTGTCCCAACATCTGATCAGATTGAACAATTAGAAGACTTCGTGCCAAGCCGTAGTACACATTTCACCGTCCTGGGACTCAATTTGACTGTCAGTGCAGCAGAGCACTCGCAGTATGATGAAAAGCAGTCGACCCTATATCCTGAGAAACTGGTAATGCATTGCAACATACATATCCTTCATTCTAAAAATAACAACCATTTTAAAATCTTTGAATCTGATTAGGCTTCAAACTGATTAGGTCAATCAATGTGTGCCTAGAATTTAGAAAATTTAAGGCCAGACTCAGCAGGAAAAAATGTTTCATATGTTGTACAACAAATTTTCTAAGACACTGATGGTGTTTGAAGAATGGCTAATGTGATATAGATTTTTGAATATTTATAAACTGCGGGGAGGGTTGTGGGAAAGGAGTTTTTCGAAAGTATACAATACACTGTTATCATTTGCCCATACTGTAATGGGGAAAAAAAGGTGTTCAACACCACTGTCAATGTATCATTGAATATCATTTCATCTCTTATGCAAAAAACCTTTTTTATTCCAGTCTTATTAGTGCAAAAATGTTTGAATCATCTATGCAATTTACATTTTCATTTCTCTTTATAACCACCTGCAATTAGGCCATTCCACCATCAAATTTTTTTATGTCTGTTCTAGTTTTGATAATGTCACAGAATTATGTTCATTTGTGTACTTAACAGGATTTGAAAGATGATGATTTTGCAAGCAAGACTGTCTTACTGCCTGCCCTAGCTGTTCAGGTTGACAGGTTAGATGTCCAGTCCACACTACCAATGTACAGCCGAAAGTTGATCAAGGCTATCAGTAAAGTTCAACGACCTTCTGATAACCTCCTTCATGGTTGCTATTCCCATAACTATTACAAGGTAAATCTATTTATGAAAGTCAGTCATATATCCAGGTTGCTGGTGCTACCCCTCAAAAGCACCTTACAGGTACATGCACCACCCCAACCCAACCCAAGTTATATATCATTGGATATTGGGGGTATCTTTTTATTCTGTCTGTTTTTGTCATACATTTATCATTTTGAATTATTTATTTTTACTACAGTTGTTTGGTGTTCAAGTTGGATTAACTCAAGTTGATTACACTGAGACAAGCAATCCCATAATTCTCAACTTATTGCCATCATTCAGTGTTGCTGCCTATCATAGGAAATTACTTCTGCCAATGTACTGGTGTGTATTGTGGCTTTACATATGAGGCTTACCATTTCAATACCAGCATCATGAACCAGAAAATGAAAATTGACTTTAATAATTCTTATTCTCCACATTAAAAGCTTAAAAATGGTCGTAGTTAACTTAAAATTGACAAAGTTGTGAATAAAATTATTACGGCTTCTGTGTATTAAGGTACACACCGCCTCATTCTTATGCTTATTACTCAGTTTAACAATTAATGAAAGTACGCTGGTTTTGGGAAGGTAAACCTCATATTATCCTTATAATTTGCCTTTTGAGCCATTTTAATTGTAGTGTTTGCTTGTTCCTTGATGCTGGATGCAAGTGAAATGGTTAGAAATATGCCGGAGGGGAATCACCTTGCTACTTTTTAGTAAATAACATGCTTGATTTTTTTAAACCTGTAGGACAAATCCCAGAAACATTACTTCTGAGATGTTGGTGGAGTGTCCAAGTATTGCAGCCAATGCCACCAAGGCTCAACTGTTGCTGTTACAGGAGTTGTACAAGACTTGGACAGATGAAGTGCCAATGCTTGAGAGGTTCGAAGAAGTCTCTCTTCAGCAAGACATCTTTAAACCATCAGGTAAATAACTTCCAGATTAGGAAATCTCTGATTTTTAGTTTTAGTTCAATGTATCTGCGATAGAGACATGTTGCTTACATCCTAACAATCAGAAGGCATGTCTAAATTAGGTTGTGAGTATATTGACTGCAACACATAAACCAATGTGTATGATAAGTTCTTTATACATGATATAAATAATGAGCTTTGAAATTCCAGAAGCCACTACATATCATTGAGACATTATAATAAAGAGTAGCAAAGCTGGCTAAACTGGTAGTAGCCATTGTGTTAACCCTCAGCCAATGTAGCTGTTCTTGTCATTCAGCTGGTGTGAAAGCTGAAATTTATGTAACAATCATCTTTCAGACGCTAAAGCCATTTATGTACAAATAGGCCCATGTGGTTATTTATTAACAAACTCTTTACAGATAATTTAATGAAAGATAAGTAGGAGATTGTCTCAAGTGAACAAGTATATTACTGTCACTGTGCAATTAAGCACATTTCGGGAAAATGGTTGATCATGAGACATAAAAATATACAAGTTATAATTTTCTCTAATTTCTGTCTGTTTCTTTTATTAAATGACAGTGCAAGCCTTTCCATCTGGTCAACCTATGTTGGAATTTTCGTCATCAGACATTGAGATCAAGACCAGTGAGACAAGTCTAGTGAAAGCAATGTCAGGAACTTTAGGCAGTGCCAAGCTGCTGATTCAGTCATTAGGTTTGTAATGAAAAAAAGAAAATATGTTTGAATATATATTAGTCTAGGATGTACACCGGGATCAAAAATTATAAAAAAAGTATGATTAAATCGGGTTGGGCTGAGGGATTAGACTATTTCCTATGTAAAGATGTCATTTGAGGACATAATTCAAAGATACCTCCTTTTCCATGAATGAACAGACAAAACAAGAGATAAACCAGTTTTGTCGCAATACAAATTAATAATTTGGTTTATTTTACCAGAGAATGGAAAAGTGATATCAACACCGCTTTTTCAAGCACCTGTGGATACTGCTAAAGTTCATACTGTTGAATACTATGAAAAAGAAGAAAAACCAAACATCCAACCTGGAGTGTACCAGCAAGATGTAGTGACATTCACTTGCCAAATACCAAAGGCAACAGAAAAGGCAACAGCACATGGTAAGGTTTCACTCATGTTATCCAAATGCAGGCTTTTCTTTGTAGTGTTAAACAATTCAAAAAGTAATAATTCTTTTCCAGGCCTAGTTTTTTTGAATATTGACCATCCTAGAGTCTTTATTGGATAGACTTATCTTCATAAGACTTCTATGAATGGATACCTTGTTCGAAGCAAGAAATTAAGTTGTCTTTACCCAGTACCGCTCATTTTTATTAATGGTGGGATTTTTTTCTTACAAATGTTCTTCGTAAAAGTTAAAAGAAAAATATTTCACCATATATTAGATGAAACCGGCCTGATTTTGATTGACATCCAAGGACTGGCCTTCTGTCTGGATCCACTTTTCTACCAGTGGCTCACTTACACACCTCGACCAGTTGGAGTTTGGAAATCTGGTGGAAGAGGTACTACTATGACACCCTCAAAATCTACACCTTTCCAGACAAAGGCTTCTATTAAAGGTATTGTGTATCATGAGGACATACTTAATACATGGAAAGTGTATACTTTATTGGGAATATCATAGATAAAGAATGATTTATCATAGACATCTAAAGTATTTCATGATCTGAAAAATGTACTTTATTGTATTAAAGAAAGAAGAAAAATGTGTGTACAGCTGCAGTGCTAGGGAAGAGGCTGCTAAGGTCCATGGCCCTCACTAGAAATAATCATCCACAAACTAACCCACCTCCTGCAAATAATGTATGCCTATTTTACTACTGTGTTGTTAATTGCTTAACTGAATTCAAATGACTGTGGGTACCAATACAAGGGGAAAATTTAAATGACATACACTATAATAATTGTGTTGTCTGTCAGACAGAGCAAATGATGTTTCACAAATATCTCTTCAAACAAATTCTATATCTTTTTGTTCTATTGGAATTTAGACAGTGTTGTACTTCAGCAGTGTTTTTAATATTGACAGGCAAACCTCTGATGGTGAAGTGTCAAACCTTTAAAATCCTGTGTAGGTATTATTTGCTCCAAATTAACACTTAAAAACAAATGTTAGTAACCATTGTCTGTCATCGGTCCATTTTTTAGGATCAGCTAATAACTCCAAAGCAAAAGATGAAACTACAAAGTTGAGTGGTACAAAACAACTCCCTAATCAGGATCAACACCCCAGTATGGATGGTAATAAGCAGGCTACTAAAGTTGATGATGCAAACGCTATGGTTCAAGAGTATTTGGCCAAATTGAAAAATTTTAGCATACAGGTAAGAGATCGACCTTATGTTTCTATTTAAATTGTTTATGTACTTTATGGACCTATACTCCATTTTATCAGGTCTATTTTGAAACAATGCCACCAATGTCTCTCAACTTTCCACTAAGGGACTTCCAGCCTTTTTTTTCAGACACATATCTTTGGGTACTTCTACAACCAAAAACACTGCAGGTTCTGTGCACCCCTATTTTTTGTTTTTTTGTTTTTTTTTGTTTTGGCATTTTGTTTAGCCTAGGTCTAGGGTAACTCACTACAACAAGACTATCATTCACCAGTCACAGCACAGATAAACACTAGTAACTATCAGCGTGAAATGCCTTGGCCTCTGGATGTCCCCATTGGTAGTGGCCAGGTTCTTGGAAATTTTCATTTCAAATTTAGCGAAAATGGTGTATAGATCCATGCTTAAAGTTAATATTGACAGATGTCTATTTTAGAAGAATAAATACTATCTGAAAAAAATTAATTTTTTTAATTATATATTATTGTTAATATTATTGGTATTAATATTATTTGTAAATACCAATCTAGTTTTTATTACCTTTCAGATTGATTTGGAGTGCTGTTCGATTTATCTACCAGCCACCCACATCCAGATACCAAAAAGTGCACCTCCAACTATCCCACTCCTGTTCAGACATTTAGCTCTGTCAGAAAATGACATGCCCCCCACTGCTGTCCTGTGTCTGCCTACTGTAACCATCAATAGCATTGGACATCGCAAAATTGCCGCCTTACAGGATATTCCAATCGACCAATCACTTCTGGTCAAAGAAACAGGTAGATGTTTTGTGTTACTACTATTCTCGCATAATATGTTGCTATACTACATAAATTATAACTTTTAGTGAACAGTATCTATAAAAATATTACATATTGCTATGCTATGCTAACAGACATGCTATCCCAAAACTAGTGTACTGTTGCTATATGTTAAACCATTGAGGTATTATAGTAAACGGTTAAACTGACTAATTAGCAAAAGAATGTGGCAGTATTGTATACTTTAGTACAGAGAAGCTGTAATAATTTTACTTCTAACTTTGGCAACAGTAAGTCAATTTCATTGAATGACCCACCATTTTAAAACTTAAAATGTGGAGAATAAGAATATATTAAAAAAAAGTCAATTTTTTGTTCACTGATGCTGGTTTTGGATGCAAGCCTCACATAAGAAAAAAAAATGTTAGTTATGAATGACAGTGTCAGGAACTGCTTCCATTGGGAATCTTAAATAACACAAGACAAACATATTCTCGCCATCTTACTGTCATTCACACACTATATTCCAGACAGTAAAACTTGCATGAATGTGAATTAAACTATAAAGAGTGGAGCTGTATCTTGGTGGTTAAGATACTTGCTTTGTACTTAAATATATATTTGTCTAATAACATAAAACTATTGATCTAGTCGTGTGTTTTAAAATTTTCTTTTTTTGTTGTCCATATACTTGGAAAGAAAAAACAATGCTGTTGCATTATTCAGGTCACCGAAAATAAATTAATAAGTAATAGAAATCTCAATATGCTTGCTGATTGCTATAGACATGTAATCTGACCTTGAATGTGAAAATGTTTCTGTAATCTTTAACTTGTAAACCGTATTTCTCACTTGTTTTAGGTCAGAAATTCCCATGGTCAATAGCAGCAAGTTCACTTAGCTTGTACACGCTTCACCCTATGTCCACCACTCTTTATCTACTTGAACCAATGACTGTCAACTCGACACTGGCCGTCACAAGTAGCGCAGGAGGACCGTCTGCTAAAAATGTACTTGGATTCTGCCTTCATTCGGATATGAAGACTGTTAAGGTCAACTGCTCAAAACCACAGGTAATGATTGAAGTCAGCTTTTTGTAAAAATATTATTATTTATTTAGTGCTTTCTGCATTTAAACACCTCAAAGCACTCCTTGTTTTGTGAGAAAATTAACGATTGTACACAACATAGAAATCAATCAATTTACCTTACAACACATTTATTTATATAGTATAAAATCTGGTTTATGTATTTACCACCTTCACAAAACTTGATGTCAGAAAATTGGAAGTTACCATATCCAAATTACCTACTGGAAGATTGATTAAAAGCTCTCATGATTTTCAACAGAATTTAGATGCTCTTCTCAATTTATGATTTTGATACAGAAACATAAATTTTTGGTGCAGAATCAAAAAATAATCAGATCATTCAACACAATTTTTCATAATTATTTACATATTTTTATTTCAGGTGTCCCTTCTTGCTAGTGTTTCATGTGCAGCTATTGAAGCTATACAACAAACAACATTGAAAGCCAGTAAGCAACGCAGGCACAAGAGCCGGAGCCAAAGTATGGACAGCAAACAAATGCCTCAACGTTCTCCCGTTAAGACCTTAAGCAGTGTGTCCTCTTCTGGACAGCCCGAGAAAGCACAGGGTCAGGAAGCCTCCACTAATCTCTCATCAACTATCGAGGTTTCTTCGACACCTGACAGTGAAGAGAATGAGGGCAGCACAAGTGGTCTGAGATTGTCACTATGGTTACAACTGACCCTAAATAAGTTCTCTCTCAATTTATTCTCTGAGGATTGTAATGGTAAAGCACAAGGTAGGTTTTGTATTATGTAAAAAAAATCAGTATAATGATTGTTTTATTCTGTATAAAATCCTGAAAACAATATTATTTCAGGGTGCCAGGTAACAAATTATGTGAATATAAATACAGATTTCCCTCCATTTAGAGACCACTTTGGTATCAGGGTTTCCATGGTCCTTAGCAGTTTTGGTCTCTTAGAATGATATAGGTTATAAAATAAATTTGTGAATTTGAGACCACAGAAAAGTGGTCTTTAGTGGAGTTGGTCTTTAATTGGAGGTGTCTTTAATTAGAAGGAAACCTGTATAATATATATATATATATATATATATATATATATATATATGTGTACATATATAATATAATGATAAATATATAATCTGTTTCATCTTTGTTTCTCCTAAAGAACTCAAGTTGCAGTCTGATTTAGAGGATCTGACATTTTCTCTGGACATTCAAGAAGTGTATTCAAAGATGAAGTGCAAGATTGGGGGTCTAAATGTAAAGCATTACATAAAATGGTAAAATTTATTTTTTTATAATCTTTTTCTATTTTGTGATGAAAAAAATTATACGAAGTTATTTTAATGAAGCCTGTCATATTATTTACAAGACAAAATATGATTGGATCAGAATTATTATGCTAATTATACTAGTTAATTATTTTAGTCATATTAATATTTAAATACTGTTATCATTACTATGTTTAACTATATGAAAATCTTTATTATAAATCTAAAGTAAAAGATGACAATCTGGCATTACAAATTGACAATATAGCCAGATTGTCATCTTTTAGTTTAGACACTCTTACGCTGAGGAAGGCAGCAGGCGCTGCCAAAAATTTTGTTTAATAAATGTATATGTCTCAAACTATGTCAAAGTGTCCGGCATTTATTTAAATAGCTGCAGTATTATTACTGTCTCTTATACACATCTAGACATATATATACACATATATATATACACATATATATACACATATATATATACATATATATATTACAACTATTTAATATATAAAATATTAATTATATTTATGTATAGGAATAAATCCTGGATTCCAGGTCCATACAAAGGTGTGATATTGTCATGCACTGACATGATCACCAAGCAACTACCACTCGTTAGCAGAATTGCATCTCAGAAATCCTCCGCATCTTATGGACTTCACGCTCAACGTTCACCTGCGAAGTCCCGCGATTCCAAGACTCACGGCTTTTTAACACTTACCTTTACACGTGCACTAAGCAAGTCAGTTAAAAAAAGACTTTATCGGTCAAAATTAAAAGTACAAGAGCCAATTGCAAAGATGAACCAATATGTAAATGAAGTTGTGTTGTCTACTCAACCATGTGATATTGTTGTGTGGTGTCCTGTATTAGCTTCTATGCTGAACATTTTTATGATCGATTTGTCTACAAGTTCACTTCGTCAGGGTGAATCCGGACAAATTCAGCCCTCACTGAAACGCCATGAAAGAGTGCGGCGTTCTTTACGAAGTCCACCCTCGGTAGCCAGCTCGATGACTGCCTCAGAAATAACCAGAACAAGTGCTAGTAAGAAGTCTGTGAATGAAGAAATAATCTCAACTAGAAAGCTTCCCCTATTGTACATTGATTGCCAAGAGTTTAGACTTTTCCTTCCAGGCAGTGATCCAAATAAACCCCATGCATTGTCAGGAGAGATCAGTCAAGATTGTTTCTTGGCACATGTGAAATCCATCTCCTTAACCCCTAATGTGGACAATCCACTGCAGAGAATGATTCTAAAGCAGGAAATATACAGGTAAGACATAATGCTCATTGATATACAGTAGGCCTTCAGAAAAAATGGCCAGAAAAAATGTGTTTCATGACTAGCTAAATGTAATTACCATACTATATTTATTCGAATAGACGCCCCGCTTTGAATAATTTCCCCTCTCGAATAAATGCCCCTTGGAGAGCCTCTCTTGAGTAAATGCTCCAAGGCATTTATTTTTTCCTCGATTAAAGGACCCTTAAATGACTTTAAACAAATTTAATAGAAGCAACATCATTCTCGACACATTCTATTTATGTTCTACTCCAGCAGAATTAAATTTCTTTCTAACCTGGTTGGGAACAATAAGTCCTTCTGATCACACAATAACACAATATGATTGTAATTATGTGTTGTAGTTATTCAAATAAATACAGAATTTATGCTTAACTCAGCTTTCTGTATCTTATATAATGTAGCTCACATTTTGTTACTTATAATGAGTGATAAAATTTGGTCATGGTAGAGTTAACCTTTATATTGATCAAAATCAAATTTAAATACAGTTTTAGTATAATCACTTACCAAGAAGTCAAGTCCACAAGGAAGTCTACATTGCCAAATTGTAAAATGTTGCTGTATTTCAATTCCTGGCGGAGGTGAACTTTTTCAATTGTTATTTGAATTTTCTGAACTTTTCAATTCAGAAAAGCTATGCATGCTGGGATAACACAACAGCCTGGGTCTGAGGTTGAAGACCGGCAGTATCAACTAGATATCAATGCAGTTAGCCTGTGTACTGTATTGTGGGAAGATGTGGCAATGGCTAGCGATCAAGGTGTTCAAGAGATTGGATCAGCCGATGACAGCAGCGTTACCTTGACGCAAAATCCCGCTTTGGAGTGGAACATGGCTAAAGCAAGGTAAAATCACATCAGCATTTTCTGTAATTATATGAGGCATGTTGTGGCAAAATTGCCAAGTTGTAGCAAAAATTGAAATTCAAGTATTTTCAGATACCTGAGTATGTGATCTTTAATATGAGAGGTCATTCATTGATTGATAAGCATAAGTTATTGGAAAGTGAAGGTGCAGCACTCTTACAGTCAATATAAACGTGATTTTGAGTAATTGCCTTCCAAAATTTATTTGTGCATACATTGTTTAATAGAATTGACTATCAAAATAACGTTAAATGAATAATTTGTTGACGACTTCCAGTACTAATACTTTGGGACATGATTAATAAGACAATAAACTGTTGATATATAATGAAAAAAACCATTTTGGAATTTTAGGCATTTTTTTGACCTCCCATATTTTATAGTTCAATACTGGCCTGTGTGACAACTTCTCATCTCATATGTGTGTAAATTAATAGTAATGATTGTATGGTATATATGTATAAATCATCGTTAATTTATTGCTCTAACAAATTGTTAACAATTTTTTCAAAGGCAAAGTCCTCAGCAAATCAGCATTAGTCCCATAATTCATAGCTTTGACTTGCGTGTTGTTGCTGCCCCAGCAATTATCATGGACAAACCATCTGCTGATCCCACAAGTAAAAAGGTTAGTGAACATACAGACTCAGTGATTTTAAGAGACATATAGAAATCCTCATCGTGAATAAGCCCAAAAGTTTTATTTGGCACTGGGCCTATATCAATTTAACTGATAGATTGATTGATTAATTTTTTGATTAATTTATTTATTGATTGAATGCTGGTGATGGTATTAAAATGCCACATAAAGTTTAATACTACTAAATGTGGCAAAGACAAGCCAAACCAGTCACTCGTCACAAATCGTGTTTCAGAGAAAATGGCCAAAACATGCTGGAATGTCAAATTTTTAAAAATCTATTTTATTGCACTAAACTAACCTTTATATATCTACACATCATTCTATGGTGTTATTTTCCCCAATGTTAAAACAATACTTTTTAAGGATTAAAAGATAGTTTCTGCATGAGAAATGCCTGAAATCATAAACTTTGACGGCTAATTTCTCATATATTGTTCTTTAACAGTTATGTGGTTAAACGCTTGTAACTTCATAAGGAAATGTCCGATTTGAATGATGTTTTTACCATTTTATAGCTATTATTTTACTCGTAACACTGCATTAATAACTCAAAATCAATTTTTGCGTCGAGTGACTGGTTTGGCTTGTCTTTGCCACAAATATAAAATTCTATTCTGGTAATAGACAATTGGTAACATTTTAAAATCTGAGATCGTAACATACCCGCATGGAATAGTAACTTCTATAATTATAATGGCAATAGTCACAATAATTTAGTAATGAAAAAATGAGTAGGTAGCACTTTTTTGACTAACAATGAATTTTATTTCACAAGCTTCATTATATAAGATTTGTATCATTGTGTTATTGATGGAAATGTTCATTCATTAATTTAATGATAAAAAATAAATCAATTTTTATTTTTATTTTACTGAAGCGTATTACTGTTTGCGGACACTCATTAGAGTTCAATATTACAAGTGATGTTGATTTATACTTAAGCGCTGGTCAGGTCCTACTAGCTCAGATGGCCTTACAAACCAACATTGGTGCCTTTTCTACAGTGTCTTCATCATATACAACCAAAGGTAAAACAACTTCATCCAAAGTATCAGAGGAAATACCCCTGGTAAGAGTGCGTCCAGTGGAGGACAGCGGTCTTGGAAGTGAAACGTCATCAGTTAATTTAATACCATCAAGTATTGAAGGCCAGTCAGGGGAGAGAATGACAAATTTGTTGTCGGGGAAACTTGAAAAACCAAAGAAGCGGAAGACAAAATTCACGCCATTTGATATTCTTCTTACGGCAGGAAAGATTTCGTTTATGGTATACTCACGTAGGTTCACATCAGAACCTTTGCGACATAATAATCAGAAAACCAATAATGATAGAGGAAAGAAGTCATCATCAATAACAAAGCAGATGTCAGCTCTGTGTCTTGAGCAAGACATCACCAGAAAAAACCAGCAGAATGTCTGGAATAATGAAGATGGCTGTACAAGCTCTGTTGCCATTGAGATGGACGCATATGATGCTGATGAAGAGAGCACGGATGATAAGGATGAGGAAGAGAAGACTGTTAAAGTGATCCACCCATTTCTCTATCTTGTCTTATCGCAACCACATGTTATCATATCGATGGAGAAAGTTAGTCAGAGGGCTGAGTTCTCAGTTTATGATTTCTCGATTGATGGAACTTCAATCAATTTCCGTGAGACAGGTAAGATTTCTTCCATGAATTATAATTTGTTGCTAGAAGAATTTTAAAAATCCAAGAAACAAGTGATGAAATTCATTTTTAACAAAATTTTTTTTAATAGCAGTGAAGATTCCAATGCGCCAAATACTAATGAATGCAGTAGAGGCTTTGGTATATGTAATTATGTATATGAGTGATTGACATATTATTTCTTGCATGTGTTAGATGCTACGAAACAAGTGCCAGACAGTGGGGACTACACAGTGTCATGGCTTGAGACATGCCCGGGAGATCCAGACCCTAAGACCGGTATTCTACCATCATTATTCACTTTCACAGTCAAAGATTTCTTTTCTAGGCCTGGTGAGTACAATATTTGTTTTCCTTTAAATCTTCTTGTCATGATATGGTATCAGAGTTCAATCTTACATTGACAATATTATGTAATATTATGCAAATTATGATAATGATGTCATGATTACTCCTCAGCCATCATGAACATGAGTGTATGCAGACCAATGAGGGCACATCTTAGCCTCACTAAGATGGATCAGTTTTTTGACTTCTTAAGGAAACTCAGTCCACTTACATCATTCAAATTTAATGCCGATCTAACGAAAATGGAAGTGAGGCAGGAACAAATACGATCAATCTCTACTAACCTAAGCAGTCTCAAAGGTAGGCACACATTTGAAATTCATTAAATCTAATGTTGTTTTATTTTTTTCAGATATATTCTTTAAGTTAACATGAAATGATGTCATTTCACAACTTTAATGATACCTTTTGGTCCTTTCCAGCCCTTATCAATACTCCTACGTTTACAACAAATATATGCTTTGCATGTATTATATCACAACATATCTAACAAAAATTTAAATTTTGGGTTAAATGCCATACTAAACTACATACTTATTAACCCAGCGGTTAGCCCTTACGAAAATGAATGTCTTAAAGTTTCCTTCAGACACTAAATAATGAGTCTGTTCTGTTTTTAGCATCAATATTACAGATTTTTTCCATTGTTTTTAAACCTGTAATATAAACATATTTCTGCATTTTTCTTTTTGGTTGATCCAGAATGTCAATATAATCAGTGTAGATAATTATAATGTTTTTTTTAAACTGTGGCACAAAACAATTGAACATATATTATTGACATAAAAGATAAAGTTATTTACATAATATCAGTGTAGTTAAAAAGTTAGTAATAAAAAAATAAATACTATAAATGGGATAATATAGAAATAATAAAATAAAAGTAATTATATTGATATTAAATCACCAACTTATTTTTCCTAGAGAATTTCCAATAGATTGTTGAATCTAATCCAAATTTTAATTAATCCCAGGCAAATAAGAACCCGGAGAATGTTGTGTGGCGGTTTGTTCCACTGAATAGTGCCTTCCCGGCATCAAGTGATAGCCACACCTTATCTCCCTTTACGAGGTGGAGTATAAGACTATTGCTTGTGGAATCCGTTGAATCCGATCCGTAATCCATAAAAGCCAATTGATTTACATTGTTTTTTATCAGTCTCACTATTGGCCAGGAATTGGAAGATGCTTTATAGATGTGCGCAATGAAGTAGTACGTACCATTGTAGACACATGTGAAGATACCACTATTGGAGTTAAAGTGGTTATTGGTGTTGATAAACGTGTGCGAGAATGTGATGATAACATTGGATGATCCAGGGGCTTTAAGTGCCGTCTCACGTGCAACTGAGAATGCAGATTGTGGTGGTCTTGGTGGGTCATTTCCCTGGGATCCTTTTAAACCTTTATCACCTAGATAAAATAACATAATTTGTATTATTATTTTTTACTGTATTAGTTATTTAACACTGCAACAAGCTTGTGTTCAGACAAAACAATTACGTTAACATATCATAATATTATCAAGTGGTGCATAACTTGTGTGTAGCATTGGCATACCCATAACCAGTAATATTGCACAATCCATGATACGTATTTTTGAGTTACCTTTTTGCCCTTCTGGCCCTGTAATGCCAGGAGGTCCTAAGTCTCCCTTGATACCTTGTGGTCCTGGTTCTCCTGCTCCGGTAGCACCTGTCAAGGTTAATAAAACAATTAGAAATTTGTAGACTTTGATTAACACAATATAAATCAGAAAATATAAGTAAATTATACTGATGTACTTCTGTATTGTTGCACTACTGTAGACAATTACCAGAAATAAAGTACATAAAATATAAGTGTATATTAGCTTGTCTCTAGGTTGGAAGAAATCTTAAATGTGTTCTGACATAATATTTCATATACATTGATAATAATAACAGTAACAATTGTAATAATATTACAACATTAACATTGTTGTGACATCCGCACTGTAACTCCCAATTTTATCTCCAACTGTGCACTAATTTTTCATTAGTGCACAGTTTGCATGATCTTTTTTTCTGTTTGATTTTTTTCATGCATTAATCTAACCTTTGTATAGTAATTTACACTAGTGTATGAAACGCAACTCTGCTAATTGCTAATAGCGTATATGGCCGGCTTTAAAATAAGAGTTGTGTATGATGGTAAAGAAAACCAGGAATACTGGATAACCAAATTAAATGCACATGATTGTAAGACAACATTAAAACCACCTTCTTACCCTGAAAGCCTTGTGGTCCTTCAGGCCCAGGAACACCCCTTGGTCCTGGTGGTCCACCTGGGTTTCCTGGAACTCCACTAACACCTCGTTCACCTTTAGGTCCAAATGCACCTCGATCACCCTTTTCTCCTCTTTCACCTATAAGTAATCAATCAAAGAGTTTTAAAATGCAGCTCGTAAGATCTCAGGAAGATAATAATTGTTTATCTGCAACTTTCCTGGAGTCCAGTGAAATATTAAACTCATTATGCTCAGAATCTTTTCAAGCCAAGTGACAAAGGCTCTATTCCCTTTCATCAACCAATTAAATACAGTACAGAGAGAGTGGAGTTGAATAGCTTGAGTTGATGCTTGCTTTCCAAGAGTTCAATTCCTGTTACCATAACAGGATTTCTTCTCATGACCAAAACAACTCCAATCCCTAGCCCTCATAATGAGTCTATGTAGAGCAGTGGTGGCCTTACAAATCGGCCACAGGGGCAAAGTAAATTTTTGATTTAACACTGAGGGCCACACCCAAACTTTGTTTGATGTTTCCAGTGAGCTTCCAAAAACCTCCAAAAATCCAAGGACTGCTTTTACACCACTTTATTCTCAGTTTTAATGTTAACTTTAAAAAAACAAGGTGTTTTGTCACCATTGTTGCTTGGCGGGCCGCACACATAGTTTTTAATTCTTTTTTGCAGGCCGCAGAAAAATCGCTGCACTGTCGGGCAGCATGCGGTGCCCAACGGACCGCACTTTGCCCACCAGTGATGTAGAGCATCTGGTTCTAGCAGTATATAGTTATTTTTGATTTGTGTATTTTCTCCAATTAAATTAAGTGTACTTTTTACCTTTGCCACCATTTGGACCAGGCATACCATTACTTCCATGGTTTCCATGCATTCCGGGTTGTCCACTTGGACCCTGTATACCAGGGACACCGGGAGGTCCTTGAGCTCCTTGTGGTCCCATGTCTCCTCGTTCACAACATGACAGACAAGTTCCAGCAGCTTGGCTGTACTTGTTGGCTTTTTTCTCTGCTCGCTCTTCTGGTGTCCTAGCAGCCAAACTAATGGCAAGGATGCTTATTAGGAAGTATGTGGAAATCATGCCTGTAAAAGCGGTAATGATGATACCAAGCTAAAGTTACTTTAATATAAGTTTGCTTTAGTTAATGAAGTTAGTGTGTGCAACATATTGGTTATATGGTTGTGGGGAGCCCTTTGCAATTATTTTTTGACAGCGTGAGTCATTACAGTAGGTGTTTTCAAATCGCACTTTCATCACCTTTTACATTAGACTAAGTACATTTTTTCAATATTGTTTCTTATGGTGGTATTATCACCTTTTCATTTGAATAGATCAACTTTTTCATTTTATTTTGCTTCCTTGCACACTCTGCTACAACTATATTATTTATCTTAGGCTACTATTGCAATCAATAACCAGAAGTGTAGGTTGGTTTGGGGTTGGGGAGGCAAGTGCAAAAATTGAGAATGCTGAACTAATCCCATTCCAATGAAAACTTAATGGTCACTTGTAGTATTTTAACCGACTTTAGTGGAACTAATTTGCTGCTATCCTCCAGCTGACGCCCATGATAACAATAATTATGACAATGAATGTAACTTCTTTTCTCAACTAACATAGAAAAAAAACTTTGTTAATATTTCAACTTTACAGTATATCTGAATTGTATTAAAGGTGTACTGTCCCTTGTGAAAAACAAAAAAAATCATAAAAATCATTTTTGAAATTTACTTGGCCATTTTGAAGTAATATAGAAATTATCAACTTGAACATAGAAATTGGTGTATTTAAAAAATACCCATAAAAAACCATCATTTTACAGTGAAAAAATTATAGAAACACTTCCAGTCACTGGAAGTGTTTTATTATCTTCATTATAATTATCCAGTTAATAATTTTTAATAATATAATAATTTCTATGCTCAAGTTTATAATTTGTATGTTACTGCAAAATGAGCAAGTTAATTTAAAAATTATTTTTTACAATTTTGGTCATTTTCAAGGGATAGTACATCATTAAGTATGTCCTCACTTCCATTTTTTTTTCATTTAATCTTTTTCTGAAAATTTTTTCAGTAGCTGTCACCCTGCTAAATTAATAGGATGACCTAAAAACCTTTCATGTCATGCAATTCAATGTACTTTCCCTTTTCCTCATTGGTAATCCTTGGTTATGATTAACCTAATTTGGTTCCCTACAGATACAACTGTTACATACGTACACAAACATCTTTATTTAGCCAAGACATTGAGTGTGGTGCATAGTCGCGATGTCATTATTAATCTTCATGCCAGTATTTTTAGGGTTAGGATGCTGTTGCAAGTTGAAAATTGTGGCAACAAAAGGCTACTCTCCCCTGGGCATCTAATTGGGATTGGTATCAGTAATTTCCGAAACTAATAAGTTCTATTCAAAATTCAAAATTCAAAAAATTCTTTATTTATCCCACTTGGGGCAATTTCACACAGGACTGAATAACAGTAAATAACAACAGGGTAAAAACTAAAAATCTACTAAGAAACCCATTTCAAAGCATGTAATTCAACAAAGCTATTCCTATCTACTTTTATTTAATAGCCTTATACCAGTTGTGACAAAATAGTTTAATTTCCGTTTAGTCCTACACACAGGACTCTGATAACGGACACCATGTGGTAGGAGTTCAAACTCATAAAAAGAGCATGTTCTCTTGTTTCTAAAATATGTTTACATTTACCTACAATGTGTTTGTCACAGAAGGACGAGAGACTGCGTAATGGACTTTCGAGCATGAATTTACTATTTTCTGTAGAGAAGATCTATCTTTAAGGTTTAAATTATAATTCCAGCATATAAAAAAAAAAGTTTAGACATTTTCCACAAATGAATTATAAAACATTTTTAAAATAGACTTATTAACTTTAAATTCATTTAACTTCCTAAGAATATACAGTCTCTGGTTGCCTTTTTTAACTAAAGTTTCAGTGTTTAATCCCCAGCTGAGACTGACCTCAAATACGGTACCAAGGTACTTATAGGAGTTAACAATCTCAACTGGTTCGTTATTTAAGAGTGTTGACCCCATGACTGTCTTTTTCGCCGGAAGTCAATAATCATTTCTTTTGTTTTGGAAACATTAATAAATGTATCCAAAACTTGGCCATGACCATCATTTCCATCTTTAAGAAGTGTAAGTAAAGCAGAGTCATCTGCAAACTTAACAATAAAACTATTTTCATGCGTGCTATGGCAATTGTCAGTATAAAGGATATAAAGTAATGGGGACAAGACACAACCCTGGGATGAACCTGTATTTGTAACAGATACCCTGCCACCTAAATCTAATAATCTCAATATTTTTTTAATAAGTGGAACTGCATATTTTGTATATTTTAAGCCATAAATCTTTAACAGAAAATCACAATCAGAATAATTAATGTTGTATTTGCATTCAGTATGATGTTCATATTAAAGTTCAACGAAATGTAATAATTAATGAATTAATGAAAATGTATGGATAAATAAATGATGGAATTAACAAATGAATGATTGAATGATAATGAATGGATAGATGGATATATAGACAGATGAATTTTCAATTAATTATGTTGGTTTCTTCAATCAGAAACCTTTCTTTTTTTCTTTCTATTTCTAGTTTTTTTCATAAATTTTGCACAAAATGTCTTATAAATACCTTACCTAAAACTTTTACCTTATTTGGCACATAGGACAGAATCACTGTACCATTTCGTGGCAACCAACTTCACATATCACTTGTTAGCGCTCAGTATCACCTGATCAATTTGTATCAATTTTGACCGAGAATATCAGATTAACTCTGGCCTAACAGTCAGTGATAGCCCACAGAGACAATACTAAATAATCAGTTTGCTAGCAGGGCTAGGAATGCACCTAATGGGTACCCAACTGTTTCTTTAGCCTAGTTCTCACTGAGAGGAGAATTAACAGGAGAGATATCAAACAGGTCAACTAAAAAAAAATGTACTTTGGAAATAAAGTGAATGTTTGTGTATGACATGTCTGTATGTGTTCCATAATGTTTGTTAGCTCTCCCATATCGTGTCATGGGGAGCCCACATCACTTACATTACTCCACTAGTTTAAAAAAAAATAAAGATATATTTCTTTTTCATGTGAACCATGTTGATTCAAGAGACTTCCACTTAAGGCAAGACTTATTTTATATTTTGTTTCACAAACTTATTTGTTTAAACTTGGTCAAGAGGAGGGTGGAAAAAAAACCCAATTTTTTTTTCCTATTTAGCAAATAGTTTTGCCAAAAACATCCAGACGGAGGAGAAAATAAAAATATAATTTTATTGGTGAATGTAAACAGTGTAGTAGTTGGATGGTGGTTAAAGGCTTTTAATTTATATAATTAGGAAGAAATATATATATCTTTTTTTATGGCTGGTGTAATAAATTAAAGAAAAACTGTTATTTTTTCTGAAATTTCCAATTATTTATGGCTATTTGGCCAAAATAAAATTTTATTTTTATTCAAAATCATCATTATTGACAGGATTTTTGTCAAACAAGGTATAAATAAAGTCTTGCCTAAGCCCAGGAAGTCAGATAATATATCAAGTCTCATCAAGATTGATTGAAGGTTGAGATTGATGAGTGCAATTTTTTCTTTTTTAGTTGTGAGAATAAACTCTGGTGTTAAACAATTTTCTGTGCTTAGCAAACAAACCTAAATTATCAAGGATGAATCAACCAACCAGATATATTTTTGTTTTCAAATATTTTTTTTAGGTGTTAGGTTTTTTCTTTCTACAGTAGTTTATTTACAACAAACCATAATCTCTGTATCCCTAAAACTGAACTCCTATACATAAAAGTTAATAGAATAGCCAGTCAAACTAACTTAAGAGAGATTTAGCTGAACTTCAAATGATGAAGAGTGTAGATTAAGTACTAACAGCTTTAAATTTAAGCATACATAAGTCACCATTGGAAACAGGGAAATCAATTTTCAGATTTGAAGCATAATTAAATTTCTAGAAAAAAATATATTAATTTCCACACTTAATAATTTGTTCCTTACCTCCAGTTTCTTCCCAGTGGTCCTTAGTAGAAGAATTATAGTTGGTGAAATTTCAAAATGTTTGTACCCTTTATAAGGACAACTATTTGGTATGTTCCATTATCTAAACAGGTGATTATTTTCAACTGCAACCCAATTTTAAATATATACAAAAATATTAAACTGAACGATATCATTGGAATTTATTAGTATGTTATTAAGGTTATAGTAAATTTTGAAGTTTTAATGCTACCTTACAAAAATAAATTGTTTCAAACTTTCTAATCTTTTTTTCCATTTAGAATTGGAGGCTGATGAAGCTGTAGAGGGCGACACATCCCAGTATTCTAATGCCTTATCTTACCTTGCCATGATTCAACAGGTTACACTGAATATGCATCAAATAGTAATTGTCATGACAACAAAGCCTCACCCAAAATTACCAATACTGTTGTTTTCATTGGGCAGTTGTCAAGGAAGTGTTGTTGTAAAGAGCGAAGATGGTGAGTTATCTTGGATATTATGTTTATTTTTATTTTTTATTTATTTATTTTTTTTATATTTTTTTTTGTTCATGTAAAGTCCATAGAGGCAACTTTCTTTGCCCTGTATATTGGAACTACATTTGTACCTCTGTATTGAACTTCCATCTTGGAGCTAGTTTCTGCCATTATCTTGTACTTAAATGTTGCAAAGACAGGGGTCCCAAGTTGTGGAAGTGAAATTCCTGGAGATTTTGTCGTGATGGTCATTCCAAGGATTGTCGCGCGCCGCGACGCGCTGCGGCGCATGTACTGCAGTTACATCATCACCGTCAACACACTTTATAAACAGAAACTTATTGAAAATACTACAATAAATAAACAGTACACATTTATTATGCTGCATCACTTAATGATATTTAATCATTACAGCAAAAACATTAATTTAAGGGTAAAAACTACACCCCGCCGGACACCATCCCGGTATTTCAAGGTTTCGGGGATCATACATTTATTTACAAAAATATACACACTATACTGTACAGATAACAGTTAAATATTGTGGCTTAAACATCTTAAGACCAATTGTGGGTTAAGTATCTTAAGCTGGTGTGCTGTCTGGTGTCAGTGGCTTTGATGGTACAGTTGATAATGCTATTAATGGTGCTGGTGGTAATTTTAGAAAATTTTTGTATACCATGATATGTGGCAAAGACAAGTCAAACAAGTCCAGTCACTCGTCGCAAATTGTGTTTCAGAGAAAATGGCCAAAACATGCTGGAATGTCAAATTTTTAAAAATCTATTTTATTTCACTCAACTAACCTTTATATATCTACACATCATTCTATGCTGTTATTTTCCCCATTTTCAATGTTAAAACAACACGTTTTAAGGATTTAAAGATAGTTTCTGCATGAGAAATGCCTGAAATCATAAACTTTAAAGGCTGATTTTTCATATATCGTTAAACAGCTGTGTGGTTAAACGCTTGTAACTTCATAAGGAAATGTCGAATTTGAATGATTTTTTACCATTTTATAGCTAATATTTTACTCTCTAACACTGTATTAATAACTCAAAATTGATTTTTGCGATGAGTGACTGGTTTAGCTTGTCTTTGCCACAAATTGTACATCAATTTTCTACCTTGATTACCTTGTCCCTTTCTTTATACCTCACCTCGAAAATTTAACATTTACCATATACATTTACCCCTTACCTCACTACCTTGCTTTGTAGCATTATAGATTTTTCAATTAATATTCATTGTCTTCCTCCTTCTTTACAGGAATGCCAAGTCAGCTAGTTTCTACATTAGCATTAAAAGAACTGCTCCTGAAAACCTCACTCCAACATGTAACAAAAACATTCATTGGCCCAAGCAAAGCAGACATGGGGATAGATGCCAGGTGGTGTTACCACAGTGGTAACACATTCAGCGATCTAATACCCAGATGTCATTTTGATCTGCATGTAGGACACATCCAGGTATCCTTTGGCCAGGAACATCTCAGTTGCCTACAACTTATAACAGAGCAGGTGCAAGAGATTGGAGACAGTAATATAACTAAAGAGGTTAGATGATATCACAGTTTTCAGTTCAAAAGCTCGGATGATTTCGTCATAGTAATGGTGATGATGATGGTGATAGTGTATTTGTGGCAATGGTGATGATAATTATTGTAAATATTAATTAAATGAATATTAAAATTTTAATGTTGCTTTGAATTTTTCTCTTTTTTTCAGTCTGATAATAAACCTTCAAATAAAAGGAGGAGAAAAGACACGCACTCAGAGGAGGTTATATGTAGATCAACTGATGACCTACGTGCTGGGGCCTTCCGCTACCATAGTGACATAGGTCAGGGTTCTTTTTCTGTATATTTTTTTAAAAGTTTAATCATAATAAAATTTTAATATATCATATAAATTTAATAAATAAGTAATAGTGACACGTTTATATATTTATGTAAAACAAAACAGATGGCATAGGTCTTCTACCAAAACCCAATGAGATCATGTTCTGTACTGAACCTGATGGTAATGCTTGGAACCAGGGTGCCATGACCTGGTGCTACCCAGAACCAAGAGTTCTCACCAAGGTGCTGGTGACACCTTTACCACTAAATGCTGCTGTGACATCTAGAGAAACAGAACAGAACTCTGAGGTAAAACATTTATGTTTGTGAATTTCTTGTACAGGCTGTAGTTTTAAGCTCAAATGAGGATCTTCATGAGCACCTCTTTTTACATCATAAACTTCCCACATGAGCATCTCTTTTACTTCACTGCCATCTTCATGAGCACCCCATATGAACATTTCTTGTATTCACTACCATCTTCATGAGCACCCCAGAAGAGCATCTCTTTTATTTCACTACCATCTTCATGAGCACCCCACATGAGCATTTCTTTTATTCACTACCATCTTCATGGGCACCCAACATGAGCATCTCTTTTACTTCACACCTATCTTCATGAGCACCTCACATGAGCATCTATTTTATTCACTACCATCTTCATGAGCACCTGACACAAGTATCCCTTTTGCATCGCTACCATCTTCATGAGCATTTTTTGATTTATTGACATCCATTATGTCTGTCAATAATAATAATTCCTTTAAATAGCTATGTGTCCTGTATAGATTAATATTGTTATTTGCAGGTTCCATGTTTGATCCAATACTGGGATAATACTCGGAAGTGCTTCACTTCGTTTCGTTTGCTGTGTCTGTCTGAGTCAAGTTCATGTGAAGTCAAGTTACCCTATGTAGAACAGGAGCCTTCTCACCACTTGGTTGCAGCAGAGCTGTGGAGGGTTATTGTAAACTACACCAGTGAAAATCAGTAACTACTTTTGATATATCTCATTGAAAATATTAATAAGATTTTTATAGTGCCAAATATCCATTTTACAGTAATGCTCCAAGTGAGTTTATTTTAGATTCAATAACCCAAGAATATGATGGAATAAATAGGAAATAAGTGAATTAAGTTGATGTATAGATTCTTGCAATCATTATATTTGTTTATTAAAAGATAGGTGTATTAATAACTGCCATGTATGTATAGTAAGTCTATACTTAAACTATCTGTTTGATAAAGAAACATTAATGGTGAAGAGCATGGTCATGAATGTGTGCCTCTTTTCTTTTAGGCCTGAAGGCACTGTTCAATCTGTATATCCGCTGTTATCTCCAATGGCTCTAGCAGCTTCCATGCGAGTGGACTCTTGCTTCTGTCCTCGCTTCGTACCAGCATTTACCTCAGCAGTTCATGTTGACATGGTTGAATTGAAACTCGCTAACCATTTCAATCAACTTGGAAAAGGTAAGCATCTTTTCAATTTCTATTGATTAATGATAAAAGCCATTCTTGCTTTGTTAACATAAGCAGGGGCAGATCCAGAGATGTCCGAAAAGGGGTGGGGCGGCGATCGAGAGACAACACTACCCTAGAAGCCCAGAAATAACTCTGGGGTGTTTTGGCCGATCAATAATTTCTTTTTCTTTCTTTTTTTGACTTTCCAAAAGGTTTAGGGACCGGGCCAGCCTGACACCTCTAAATCCGCCTCTGATGAGTCTTGTATATCTGAAACATTGAGCCACAACAAATCTATAATTATTCAAATTTATGTGTTCTGCTTTTTGAATTGTAGGACTCTCCAAGAGGTTTGAACCATTCAAGTTAGACAAGTTAAACCCAAAAGATCAAGAGTTTATGACAGTGACATTAGAGGAATCTATGGTTATGGCGAGCACCTGGGGCTCAAGACAAGAGAAAGTCATTCTTGAGGTATGCTTGTATTATTGTTACTTCTTCATATATGGATCATGCCCATATATAGGCAATTCAAAAAAGATTTATTACATAAAATTATGAACCTTTATTATTATTATTGTTGTTGTTGCTCACTTAATAATTTAATCAATAATTAGTGTTGTTTAATTTTTTTTTTTATTCTTCATAGGCCTCATCAACTGTATCTTGTAATCTACTTGAATACAGAAACCTGACTGTGCAACGTTTTCTCGAGCCATGTGAATTTGAAGTTTCGCTTGACCTTGATTCTGGTGTTGTATGCGAAATGCAAGCTGACCTTGGACCAATGAATGTCAACTTAGGTCAAAGTACAATACATACCTTGAACTCAGCTGTACAAGCTTGGAACCAGGTAAGTGCTTGCGAATTGGATTTATCTGTGTACTTGATAAACCATAACATACCAGTGTTATCATTTTTGAAATCCCTAATAAATAATGGAATCATCCTTTTATGAAACACCCCTAATGATAGAATTGTCTGTCCAAGTGCACTAAGTATATGATCGTTATACACCATGCTATCATCCTCCCCTTTTTTATGTTATACAGTGAAAAATATACCAGAAATAGCTTAACATTAAAATGATTTTCAAGAAAAAATCTGAAAATAAAAAATATATATATATATATATATATAAATGAGGAAGGTATTTTTCGGAAAAAATACAAGATATGTTTTTGCAAAAACTGTTATTCACAGTGAACATTAGTTTTCTAAAATGCATGTTAAGCTCTACATAAAGATAGGTAATTAGTATAAGAAGATGAGGTTTACAGTATCTTGTCATTCCTATATATCATCTAATGTATAATTTCTTCAACTATGTCAAAAAATGTATATTTTTTTTTAGTATAAAGAGAAGGAGAGAGAAGAGCTTGTACTTACGTACTACACAATCTGTAATGATACCGTTGAAACACTTCGATTTGGTCAAGTACACACCGACGAGTCTATTGTGTTGCCATGCCGACAGATGCATGCTTACAGTTGGCGGACGCATAAGACAGTGCATTGGGGACAGGTATGTTGGTTTTTTGCCATTTTCTATTAGTTTTCTGAACATTTATTATCTTTATCCAGCTCAGATAAAATGTATGATATATATTTTTTAGTAGAATCCAGTTGTACCAAACGAACAAACAATTTCGTCGAATAGGGAATGGGAATGATTGTTAGGGAGACGGTTCCTATTTGGCGCCCTGGGTTGGACTGTTCTATTTTTTTTGAAGGGGTGATCCGTCTTGGGAACAATGACAATTAGTCGGTTTATCCAGGTAAGTATCTCACTCATAGAATACCAACATCACAATTAATTTGTGTATTTTGTGGTGTTTTAATAATCTTAAATTTACACGCCATTTAGAAAATACATGTGTGTATAGAAGGTTGGCGTAACTGGCGTTGGTCGGAGCCATTCAGTATTGATGAGCAAGCAACCATTGTAAGGAAGCTGCAGCACAAAGGTCACTCAGCTACGCTGTTTATCTGCATTAGAAATGTTACTCCACTTCAAAAACAGGTGAAGTTCATTCTATTTTCTTTTTCTTTATTGTTTTGATATGGTCATATCGTCATTTAATCTGTCATCATTTTGGTGGTCATGTATCATGCTTACATACTGATGTAGAGAACTGTGAAGGAATTGCTCAGGACATCCCAACATGGTGTACATGTCATGAAGTAATTTTTTTGTTCATATAAGCATAGGCAACACAGACAGGTGCTGTGTGAACAAGGGTAGAAGCTACCAATGTACATGTAGTACATGTGGATGGTTTTGTGCTTCAAGAATTGGACTCATCCTTATTTTGTTATTATTCATTTTTGTATTTTTTTATTTATACAATGTAATAGGAATACTAAATTATAAATAAGAATACAAAACACAGATTGCACAGAATAACACACACTGAAAAATATGAAAAATAAATAGAGCAAAAAAGAACAAATTTGTCATAATAGACAGTTCAGGATGTCACCATTTTCACAATGAATATACTTTTTTATCACAGATACTATTTTTTATGTTCCTTTACAGGTTGTCTTCTATGGCCAGCAGCTGTTTTCAAGTCGTGTGAACATACCATTGGAGATACAATTAAATAAAATAGTGCAGGTAGGCGGAAGCAGTATGGAGTGCAAGCAAACACTTTCGCTGCCTCCTGAGGGCGTCCTGCCCTCGCTGGCGTGTGATGATGAATCCATTACAAGTATGCGTATCAAAGTAGGAAATCGAGATTCTGAATGGTCTGAGCAGATGGCAGTGTCTGGGGAGATGAGCAGAAAGAATGCTATTGTCAAGGTAATTATTTATGTTATTAGGAAGCTTTCGATTTGTGATGACGTAGAACGTAATGACCTTATATTAGGTTAACTGTGCATTTTTTAACATTGTGCGTTGGATTGGATTTATTTGGTGTAAGCACCAAGGATAGCCCACGAATTCTAGAGGAAGACTTTTTTCAGTGGGGTCTTTATGGTGGTGATTGGACAGTACACCGGGAGACAATCCCCCACTCTTTTCCGAAGAGTGTACTGCGTTCTTCAACATGCACATGGACCATAAATGCACATGCGAAAGATGGTGTGCTATATTAACTTGTATTTCAGCCCTACAGCTGAAACACATGGAGAGGCAACGATGGGAATTGAACTGGGGACCAATAGATCTCCACGGCTTAGCACACACACAGTAGCTACAACTAGATTAGCCGACTGAGCTAAGCTGCTCTCTCTAAAGCAAAGCTGCTCTCTCGTTACCTTTGCCGGCCGCATCTACGTTCAGGTCAGAACAAGGACTGTGCTGATTTAAAGTAGAATGTAATATGCACGCAACCACAGTCCCAGATAAATGAGTCCATTCTACGTTCTCGGTTCTATGTTCTCAACCAAAAGCTCCCTATTTTAAGGGTTATTAAGGCCAACTCAGACAGCGTTGTACGACGCAGCCCGACAGGATTTGTTGTCGCGTCGGGTCTGTGTGAGTTAAACGCAGACGCGATGGTGTGCGTCGAGGGCAGTCGCGTCGTAGAATATTAAGCATGTTTAATATTTCTCAGAACGGCTTAAGACTGTCCCCGACAATAAATCGCGTGGGGCTGCGTCGTATGACGCTGTCTGAGTTGGCCTTTACTAACAGAGCCCTGCCACAGATCTAGTTTTTGAGGGTTTACTAATAGAAAATGTCAGTATCAATATTTTGAAGAAAATAACGCTAAAAAAGAACGAAGTTTCGACTCCTTCATGGAAGAGTCAAAACATCAAAAACGTACTCTTATTTGTATTACCAATGTTAGTGATATAAGCAATGATGTAATCATGTTTCTTTTATAGGTTTCCTGTAAGGATGAAGCCATCCTGCAGCTTTGGTGCCGTATATACACTGAAGAACATAGTGGAGAGACACAGAGGCTGGTAAGTATATAACAACTAAAGCTACCAATTGTTATAATAAGATATAGAATACCTAAAATGTAAATCTGTTCACAGAGTTAATTACCCTGTATCTCAATTATTTACAACCACCATTGCTGCTGTGTTTAACCACTTTGTCTTCTTTTTTAGATAATTTTCAGTCCCCTATTCACTGTGCGTAGCCATCTCCCAAGACCGCTGGTTATGAGTCTCCACACAAAGAAATTCAGTTCTGTACAAGTGTACAATGTCAAAGGTCAGGGTAACAAGCTGGATCTCTATGATGTTATTCCATCCACATGGCATTCAGCAACATTCCAGTTGAGGTATGATTATGTATCTACTTTAAGTATATGTGCATGTCATTTATGTATTAGCGAGATCTTATTTGATTCCATAGGCTTACTGTAAAACTTTTAATAATAATTCCCACTACTCTATTAGTAATCCCCTTCTAATAGTAAACCATCTTAGAATTTCATCTATAATAATAACCCACTACTCTAATAGTAACCCATGGAGGTACTATTAGAGTCACCAAAAGTATAGACAAAGTCATTCAAATCAGCATTTTTGTCGCTTTGACAAGATTTATTCCTTAAAGTAGGCTCTTCTCAATGTGGTAGCGCTTTTGATGAAGCATTCTTGAATTTACTCCTTGGTGTTTTTGCGTTTATAAATAAACTCAAATCAATTTAAGTGTTTTTTACTCGTACTGTAGTAATTCATCTCTATAAATTACTGACGCGAAAAAGTTGGGGTTTACTCTTTTCAAGTGCGTAAATTGAGCTTAGTAATAGTAACCCACTACTCTAATAGTAACCCATACCCTAATAGTAACCCACCCAAAAAAACAATCAAAGAATAGTAGCCCAGGGTTATTATTAGAAATTTTACAGTATAATCATTAGAACTGATAGTACAATGGGAAATAGAGCTGCAGCTTAAGGGTTAAGATGCATTCATTCCAATCCTGTTGGGTTCACTGACTGCAGTTGGTTGTGAAATTAATCATGAAATCATTGTCTGAATAATAATGGTAAATATGTTTTATTATAGTGAGAATACATCCCCTTCTAATCCTGGAATACCTGTGTCAACCGAACTTCTGGATGAAATAGTCCAAATGAAGGACGAAGCTGAGGAGGATGAACCCAAATTGACGATTCCTGTGTTGGCCTACGACTGGAAGAAAGAGATTGAAGCTAGCTGGCCATATATTGGATCCAGTGGAAAGAGGTAAATTCAGTTCTGTTTAACCCCTGCTAAAAGAGATCACATAACCATGGAAATCACAAGGCAAACTCGAATTCATTAAACTGAACTGATGAAATTGATATTTTTTTAAACAGTCATGTGTCATTCTATGCATGTTATAAAAATGTAATCAAGCATTAGTGAGAACTCGTTGCTCACATATAGGTGTGTATTTTTTTTTAATTATTTAATGCATGGAAAGGCTCATCACTTGCAATAATATACAATATATTTATTGTGAACCTATAAACTATGGTGACTGCACCACTCAAACGATCAAAAGTTTCATGTTTACCGTCCTAAACGTCATAATTTCTTTCATGATTAAGCTGCGTAAACCAGTAAATACTTCAATAGAAAATTTCTATCAATGTTTCTTATAATGATAAAGAATTAATTAAATCATCAATAAAAAAACTACGTATCCTTTTATATTTTTATTAACTTTCAGATTATCCAGTATTGACACTGATGTTGACACAGAGAACAGCCTTATAGAGGATGATATACAGCAGCCTAACACTGACCTCAAGGTCAGTCTTCACCAACACTGGTCGGAGGTCAACACAATAATTATTGATGTGATGCCATGGTGCCTTATCGTCAATCAGTCACACCTAGACTTGGTAATTATTGAGGAAGGTGAACCCAACTTATATGTGAAACATAGAAAAGCTGTTGCACCACAGAAATTTAAGGTAAATGATTTTAATGTATAACAGTCCAACCCTGTTTAAATTAGTGTTAGTAATGCTATTAGATAGAATGCCACATTGTACAGAAAACTATCAGTGTTTTATGGTGTTTATTTACATTACAGGGTCACATTAACTTAGTGTTTGAGGACAGTAAGCAAGAAAGCATTTCAAGGGATCCAATCTTTATACTTGCTAATAAACCACCAGCTTGGCAAGATTTGGGAACCAATGAACTTCCACCTGAAGGAAGTATGTTATACTCAATGACCAACAAGGAGGATGCAGAGGTAAAGTGGGTGGTCTTCTATCATTATTAATGCCTTCCAATGTTGGGCATCACATATTTTATCTTTTTCTTGTAGCTGTCTCACTGATAGTGTGTACCAACTAATTGTACACAATGTTTTGAAGGTTTAATTTGAGATATAAGATAAAAGATTGAAATAAGTTGGTTTTGCAAGGGTCTGCACTCCTCCAGCCTATGCCTAGCCAATACAAGTCTATTTTGTGAATACTTACCTGGCAACATGGCCTCCCTTGCCGAAATCTGTTATAGGCTCAAAGGAAACAAGCATATTGTTCATTCACGCAGGGCGTATATATGCGGCTAGGGCAATTCCATTATTTTTCTTTTATGTTCAGGAGGTAAGTTTCAAAGGAAACTTAGGCGTTCATTTTTGTTTTATCCAGTAAAACAGTATCACTACTGATTTATTTAGTTTTATGTTTGTTCTCTCTATGACTAGTTCTAGACTGTTTTTAATGGTGCTGAAAGCAGGAATGCATATAATAAAACAAAATATAATAATAATTATAATTATATTACATTTATTTTTTACAGAATATTTGGCATCTCAATATTACTTCATCTATGAAGTATGGGATGAGAATAATCAGCATTCGTGAAAGAGTACTAATGGTTAATAATAGCAAGTACAATCTGATGGTCAGGCTTGTTGATACATCCAGGTGTCAAGAAATGGTAAATGTTCACTTCATTATCAACTCCAACATATTCCATTACTGTGTATTACATTTTTGTTTAGTAGACTCACAAAATCCTTTTCTTCCAAAATGTATTGCAGTCAAACTTAAAGCCAGGCTCTGGAGGAAAAACCTTTTTTTATATGTACAACTGATTTTTTTTTTAACTTCTTTATCAACACCAACATCTTCCATTACTGTGTATTACCATTTTGTTCAGTAGACTCACAAAATTTTTTTTTCCCAGTATGTATTGCAGTCAAACTTAAAGCCAGGCAAATATACTGGTTATTTTTAAGCATACCTTGTATTTACAGTCAAAATACAACTTCACACCATGCCCCTGGGCATGCTCCTATAATCCTGTGATTCCAAGACTAACATTTATTTAAATATTTTCTGCACTTTTGTATTATTTTCCTTTTCTAGCACACTAAATGTTTTTATAAGTCAGCATGACGTCATCCCTTTGCATTGAATTTTTCTGTCGCCGACTGATCACTACAGTAATTGGTTATACTCCTTATCAAATAATTTTCATTTGTGTGCAGATTTCAATCAAAGATCAAGACTCATTTCATGCAATACCAATCCCATATGCAAAAGATAAAGTACACCCTGTATCTGAATGGAATCTTCCAGATGGTAACAAACACGTTACCTTCAACACACCAAGACAGTTGTACGTTTCAGTTGCTGTCAGTGATTCTGTAGGATTAAAACAAGACAGCTGGGAAAAGTGGAGTAAGTGGGTGAGACTTAATGATTCAAGGCCAAGACAGGCGATTGCAGTACCTGTGAGTAAAAACAAGTGATAAAAACGTGACATGCCTAAATATGGTCATGATGATATCACATCATGACCATATATAGGCACATCATGACCATATATAGGCACATCATGACCATATATAGGCACATCATGACTATATATATGGGCATGCAGCAGTTTTTTTGTCGAAGAAAATGTGACAGTGTGGACAGAGCATTAATTAGTACAGTAAATCCAATTTATTTCCAAATTCGTTTTTTCATTACTTGTAGTCTTTAATACAAGTAACGGAAAACTCCTTTGAAAAATAATGGAACATTCTGACCCAGGGCACCACGTACGAACCGTCTCCCTAACAATGTGTACTTATTTAGGATATCAGGAAGGCCTCCCACACTCCCCCAAACTAAGAAGAATTTCCCAGAAATTAAAATTCACATTGTTTGCTGCATATTTCACTATTGCCTCCTGGAAGTCAGTGGGATGGGGTATTACCATGCACAGAAAGCTTATTTATTCAAATCTCAAGGAAGTGTTTTTTTTTTAAATTGTGTATTTATCTAATTTATTATATAACAATGGTTTTTTATGCTTGTTTTATCCAGTATTCGCAAGCGAATTCCCTGGTAGAAACAGAACCTCTACTGGTCCTGAGTCATGAGCATGAAGGCATTCTGTACATCACAATAGACGTTGATCCTACACCTCGAACGGTCATTAAAAACAAATGTCACTTTGATTTACGATTTGCACAGACTTTCTTAGAAAGTGAATTTAGAGGTACGTAAGTGCAGTTTTTAACATAACCTCACTCACTCTTTGATTGATTAACTTGTATACTCCAGTATGCTGTAAACATTAAACAAGCACTGCAGGAAAGACCAGAAAAGCTTGTTTACGAAAGGGAAAAATATGAACATTGAAAAAGCAATTAAAACAAATAATAATACAAAAATTCAAGTTAATTATTTCTTACTTTATGTTTTTTTTTTCAGATCAAGGCTTTATTTTGGAAGATGATGAAAGTCTTCAGAATATATCATTCATTCACAGCCATTCAACAAGACACTTTGACATCCAGCAGAAACCAACTTCCCAGACGGACAGTCAGCATGCGACTCCTGGCCTTATCTTTGCTCATCACACATCGCATTTTAGAAGTCTCCAAGAGTCAGTGCTTGAGCACTCCATTGAGGAAGCAGAACCTGCCGATGGCAACTGGACTGAAGCTGTGGCACTGGCATCCAGCAGTGATCTTAAGTCTGAGATTCTGACAATGCCTGGAATCGGTTACATCCTAGTTAGCAGCTACTGTATTGCATCCTGTCTACAGATAATTGTGGAGCCACTGAGCATGTCTTCTAAAGACGATGGAACAGATGAGAAAACAATTGAATACCAAGATTATGCTGACATGAAAGAGGTGGAAGTAGAGGAAAATGAAATTGGAGTGGCGACTGAAATGAAAATTGGACTCTTTTTTTCGGAACTATGTATCAAAATTCTAGATCAAGCATCACAGCCTGTACAGGTGTCAGAACTATTGTGTTTATTATTGGAGGACGCTTGTCTGTTGTATTATCCCTCCAGCAATGCTAATTCTGAAGTCATACAGCAGAATTTGCATATTGCTATTGGGCATGTACAGTTGGATAACCAATCGTTCAGCAATGGAAACTTCAATTTCCCTGTCATCTTGGTATCGGATGATGAGATGCTGACAAAACCAGTTCAGAAACCAGTGCTGCAGAAGATCTCAATTGAAGAACAAGCAGAAATCAGCCACTCTGAAGACACTTTTGTTTTCCATGTTATTCTGGAAAAAGAGAGATTAGAAAATGGCTCAGGGGGTGTGCAGTCAGTGAATGTAAAAGTCTTGCCATTGGCAGCTTATCTTGAGGATCAGCTGATATTTCAGCTTATGACAAGGTACAAGAGCTTCATTCCAAGTAAGCTGGAAGAATCCATTGAGATCATTCATGACATACCGTTAGTTGTTAGAGCTGTTAATCAGAGTCTGAGACTACCAATCTGCATGCAGCATTTGACAATTCAACCAATTACAGTGCAAGCTAGTGTTCATGCATCGCTGAAGATGTTTATATCATTGGACGGGACATTGTTATCATTCGGAAAGTTTGACTGTCGCCCGGTGTTTACGACAAGCAGGCAACTTGTTCAGGCCCTGACAATGCACTACACGTCAGGTGCACTATTTAAAGCAGGTACTGGCAACACTAAATTTCTATGAGCTACAATACATTATCAATTTTTGAACAATAGTTTTTCTTTGTGTATATCTTAGTAGTGGCATGTAGCTTAAGAGTACGATTTGTTGTAATATACAGTCTGTGTGAGTTAAACATTAACACGGTAGGTCGAATATTAAGCATTTAATATTATCACTACGACCTTGACAGCGCTCCCAACGATAAATCGCGCAGGCTGCATATTACAACACTCTCTGAGTTGGCCATAAGGTTGGTGGGCCTTGGTCTTTAAGCAGACAATTTATTTACCTATCTGTTTTGCTTTGCCGTTAAAAATAAAATTGCTAGGCCTAGCTTTTACTTTGTTATGTATTAAATGTAGATTTTTTATGTATTAGATGTATTAAATGTACTGTAGATATAATGGGGTATAAGTTTGCATAATGCAAACTCTCCCATTTTTAATTCTCATTGGCTTTATAATAAAGAGTCAAATGTTTCTTTTTACAGGATGGGCAATTGGTTCACTGGAGATTCTGGGTAATCCAGCAGGACTTGTACGCAACATTCGTAGTGGCATTGCAGACTCCATCTACCTTCCTTATGAGGGACTAACTAGAGGCCCAGCAGCTTTTGTGTCTGGTGTAACTGGAGGTGTATCATCACTCATCAAACATGTATCTGCAGGTGAGAATTTAGTAGTTCACAGAACATTTTTTAATGGAGTTTGCATTGAAAAAAAATATTGGTGAATGGGAATTATAGTGTCGGTAATATTTGTGGTAAGGGATTGTGATGTTGATGAGGACGTCGATGGTTGTTGCAATGACAACCGTAACGATGATGGTAAGGACAATAAGGATAATGGTGGTGAAGATGATTATGACGATGACATGAAACTGATGATGACAATGATTTTGAGGATAACAGTGACAATGATGATGACGGTGGTTATGATGATGTTGATAGTGATAATGACAGTGATAATAATGAGGATTATAGTGTTTATGATGAGGATTATAGTGTTTATGATGAGGATTATAGTGGTTGTGATGAGGATTATAGTGTTTATGATGAGGATTATAGTGGTTATGATGAGGATTATAGTGTTTATGATGAGGATTATAGTGGTTATGATGAGGATTATAGTGTTTATGATGAGGATTATAGTGGTTATGATGAGGATTATAATTGTAGGGAGTGATGATAATAATATTACCATTGATTTTCACATTTTGTATTATTTTTTCTTTTGTTCTGTAGGCACACTCTCCTCTGTCACCAATTTTGCATCCAGTGTTTCAAGAAACCTTGACCGGCTGACCCTTGACCCAGACCATATTGCAATGCAAGAACAGCAGAGAAGGATGGTCCCAGACAGGGTGTCATCTGGCTTAATTAATGGCCTTAGTAGCTTTGGGATCAGTCTGTTAGGTATATTGCAAACATTAGTCTTGCCTATGTAAATTAGACATTATTTAGAGTTTGCTACTTTTAGGTGGTTTTTAATAGTGTAATTTGTTAGTGTATACCAGGCAACAATCCCCTGCACTTCTCTCCAGTAACTCTACTGAAACTTAAACATAAGCTACTTTTTGTGTTGAGAAATATTCATCTCTTTTCTTGAGACATCCATTCTTAAAGGTAAATACATTTTTTATCATCAATGTAAATACTGCAAGAAACTATCTCTATTTAAAAATAAACTTATTATTATTATTATTATTATTATTATTAATATTATTATTATTATCATCTAAAGGGGCAATTGCTGGTATAGCAGATCAACCAATCAGAGGCTTTCAACAGGCTTATAATGAAACGCTAACCCAACAGGCAACTGGGGTAATATCAGGAGTGGGGCGTGGTGTGATGGGTGTTGTCATCAAACCCCTAGGGGGCGCTGCTCAGTTTGTTTCTCAAACTGGTAAAGGTGAGTTACAAATACTGTTGTGTAAGTTTCAAATCTTTTAAATCACATGAAATCAAATTTAAAGTGTTTCAAGTTTCTTGTTTTAAAGTGTTCGTTCTGTTTTACTATGCCTCCTTATTTATTTACTTAACAGGGATTCTACACAGTACTGGTCTGTCACCCACACTGAAACCAAAACACCCAGTCCGCAACCAGCTTGCAGCTATGGCTGTCAATGGACAAGTCAAGTACATGTGGTAAGCCCAACTATGCCATGTGATTAAAAATATAAATGAATATATGTAGGCTACACCATATAATGCTTTTATCATTATGATCGTCATTTAATAATACTTTTGGATTATATAACAGGAAAATGCTGCATACGTTACGGAATCCAACGATCCTCATGTGCCTAGATGCTGTGTCTGTGACATACCACGGACTTCACCACAGCGGCGTACTTCTGCTCACTCCTGAAATCCTGTTCATTGTCAGCAGTAGTGAAGACACCCAGCAGCAGGCATTCCCAGTGTCGGAGATCGAGTGCCGTTCCAAGCTTAATGAAGAAGACATGCTGTACCTGGATATGAAGCAAGCCATGACACCTACCAACCAAGAGGTTAGATTTACAGTACTACTTGTCTCTTTCTATAATGATTTTGGTTATGATATAGAAGATTAATATGCTGATGCTGTGGTGGTGGTGATGTTCGTGACAACTCAGTGCATCAGCACAGTCGATGAAGATGATTATGATGGTGGAAGTAGTGATAATGATAGTGGTGATGGTGATGAAGATAAGTAACAATTGTGATGAAAACAAACTTTTTATTGCAACAATGATATAGTCAGGGAGAATGGTTTTATTATTATACTGTGCTTTCTAATTTTATATCTTTATGCAAGTTACAATAAAAGAAATTATAACATCTGATTTATTTTGTTTCTAGTACAATGGCATTTTACAAATCTCTTCAGAAGGAAACTTAATTTCTAAAAATTTAATACTTAATATACAATCGTTTCATACTTATGCTGATTGTCACTTGTATTTTTTTATATAACAGAAGGACACAACTGCCAGTCGAGTTGCAGACTTTGTTGACGCCACTTCCAGATTTACACTTGAGAGTGACAGCCAATCGGAAGGCTCGACGGCAGCTGAACCACACCCAAATTACTGTTATGAAGTCGATCCTCGTTTGCGTGACACTTTCATCTCTATTTTCAACCAAGCAAAAAATCGTCTGCTAGGGAAAGGTTTCCATGGCGATGATGCTCAAAGTTCTACGTTAAGCAAGTTTAAAGCTTGGCACTTATCTGCTACAAAACGCTTAGATTTATGATTGAGGTTTTGTTCAATATTTACAGTGACAACATTCATTATTTGTGTGTGCTGAATGAGGTATATTCAGTAATATGAAAATAATGTAATAACTTGTTTCACACAAGAAGAATCTCCACCTGTTACGTAAATGCAAGCAATGCTACTACACCAATCACTGTAGTCTATTTTTCTTGTGAACCGTTGGAAATTTGGGAATACCCTATAATATGTGTTTGGGCCCAAGTCAGCTTAACATTTTCACAAGAGGGAGAATGAGAAAACATTGGAAAATCTTATTGCTTTATGGCTGATGTATGCTAATGTGAACTAAGCATTATAAGAATGAAGTGGCATATATTTTTAAGGGGGTAGTGGCCTTAGTGCCTTACCTTGTATTCCAAATTGTCTGGGTTCAATCTTGGCCCAAAATGTCCGGATTTCTCTTTCAAACTAAAACAACTCCTCTCTCCAAACATCATAAATGTCTAAATATAAATATGTTCACTTGCAACTACCAATGGTGGAATGAACATCTCAGGATGTTTACTTTTTTACAGAATGTGGGATTTCAAGCATTATACCCTTCGAAAACTCATACTTACCATGAATACTTTTAAAGAGAAAATACACGATAGATTAATTTAATATTCAAATTACATGTGGTATTCAGATAATAAAGATAGCATATCCTGTTAAATAAAACCTATACCACTCAAAGAAAGTTGGACTTTTATTCCATAATCATAAAAATTAACGATTTCATAGTACAGTAATTGGAATGCTTATTAGCTACCTCGTCCCACCAAATGAGGATTGTAGATTTTAAATATACAGTATATATTTCTATATAAAGGTTACAACCTTTATTATTAATACTATTAAATATTTATTATTAAATGTTCACATTTAGGTATATCTTGTTGAAAATGTCAGAACGAATATAATATCCATTACATGCAAAATATAATAATTTGATACTTTGTATTCCACATGCTAGTGTAGCAATAAAGTAGAAGCTATAGTAAGCAAATCTATTTGAAAAAAAAATGCATATAATTGTGGGTGTACCAGGCCTTGACAATACAGTAAACTGAAGTTCAATGGAATTGTTATAGCTTAGTGGTTAAGATGCTTGCCTTCTAATCCCGGGGTTCTAGGTTCAATTCCTGGGACAGCATGAGTTTTTTCTCGCCCTAAGCCTCGCCATAAGCCTCGTGAAGAGACTTAGTGTATAAAGCATTGTTCCATCCTGTACCTGGCAAGTTACTTGATATTGGATGCTGAAGGAATTTGTTTTAATAAACAAAAGACATCACAACATTGGTAGATTAATGCATTTACATGAAGCTGGAGTATTTGTGAGCCACCAATTACATAACAGCCGATCGCAACGTAAATCTAGTCAGAATAAGATATTAATATCTGTGTATGGAGAATGTTGTGTGCGTTTGGTTGGGTTGTGTGCAGATTTGACTACTAAATAAGCCAAACAATTGTTTACAGTCGCATATATTGGGAAGGGGGGTGTGTGTGTGTGTCAGTGCATGTGGGTGTGTGTGGCAGTGAGTGTGGGAGTGTGTGCGCAAGCCTAAGTGGCCACTTAATAAGCCAAATAATTTATTATAATGTGCAGTAAAATCAGCAAGGTTGCAAGTACAAATCAGTGTTACGTACAGTATATCATACATCCTACATTACGAGTATATTTAGTCGTACTTGTCAGAAAGTTGCTAAATACACAACATATTAGGCTATAATTTTGGTATTATAATATGATAATTTACTTAAGTTATAATTCTTAAACGATGGCCTTTACCAACTAGCACTTACCAACCCCATTTTCATTGTCTTCCATTTTTCTTGATTGCACATTTTTTGTTATTGTAATCTATTTAAATAAAGAAATTATTTATTCCTATCTTATATTCGAATTATGTACTTATTTGAAACATTTGTGTGTGTGTATTTCATTAATTTGCAAAGAAGACTGTCTATTTTTACTGTTGCCATTTTTACTTTGAATTAAAAACCCCATGAAGAAACTATAGAATCATTCATCTTTATCACCGCAAGCTTTCCATGCTTGTCCTAAAATTGCTTTTCCCGCAGTGTCCGGCTAAACACAGCATACATTCTAGATAAAACTTACCGTAGTCCATGAACTGTTTATCAGCCAATAAGGATGGAGACCTCAATTTTGAATTTATTTTTCTAAAGGAAATGAAAGATCTGTGAATGCCATCGGCTTTGTGATAGCAGTAACTGATCATTTTCCGTATCGTAACCTTTGTAATATTATCATGTCTGTAAACGGTTAAATTTCTACTCACTAGATACAGGTGCCTGTACATTGACGTCAGTAATTAAATCCAAAGATTTAGTTTTATAGGATTTTTTTCTGAATTCTAGCCTTCCATTCTTTTACATACAAGCTCGCATAAATTAGATTAGGATATCTGTATCTGTACAGTAATTCCTCACATTACTGCCACTGCTTGAAATTGTGTACCGGTATAGAAGAGTTGTCATTCAACTTAACTAAAATGGGCAGAATTTACTATGAATTGCAGACCGACGAACGAATTTAATTTGTGTTTAGATGAGAGTGCCAAATTCACCAGGATAACAAATCCATGTGATCCCGGTAGCAAATAATGACGATACCTAGTATTGTTTCATTAGACATGTTACTAAGTGTTCCACTAAAAGTAAATAGGCATAGGCCTATGTATCATTAAAAGAGATAGATAAAAATTTATTGTACTCAGAATAGAAAGTGGTAGGAAATAAAATTAACTGTAGTACAATACAGTATATATACCAGAATAATACAATATATATTGTACAATACAGTATATATACCAGAATAATACAATATCATGAAGCCCAGTTTGATACATACATAATTTAAATATAATATTAACAATCGATTCAATTTATTAATAATTATTCATTATTATTATCTAATGCCACCTTTATGATCCATTGCGCTTATTTTATTACCTCAGCAGCTATTAAATATAACAAATAAGGTGTCGTCGTGTCTATGGAAACTGATGATCCATTGCGCAGGGCACATCCCCTGTCCGCACAAGGGCACACATTGGCGCTAACACCAGGCGCGTGACAGGGGTCTTGGGTCAGAGTGGGTATTTATTTTTTTTATTTTTTATTTCAACCATCTTTAAAGAGGGTAACCCTTCTAGTTTAGCCCAGTAGGTTAACTGATATTCAGGGGCCCTCTTTAATAAAATTAAAGAACCGTATAAACAACATCATTACAACATAATAATAATAATGATGATGATGATGATGATGATGATGATGATTATGATGATGATGATGATGATGATGATGATGATTATGATGATGATGATGATGATGATGATGATGATGACGACGACGACGACGACTACGACGACGGCGGCGGCGGCGACGACGACGACGACATACAATTCTCATTTCCCGGTTAGTAATACCATACTCACCCACCCCACTCCCCATATAGAAAACAATACGACATAGGGCTTATCTTATTTATAATATAGGCCACACACGTGTGTTTGAAACTAAATATAAGCGTTTTCATCATGGTTTTATTTATTACAAACATATTCTTTCACCATTTATACACATTGAGGCCCTTCTTTTAGGTTACAATGATCTATCTTAAATTTGTCTTTCTTGAGTTTGGGACTATTATGTGTTTAAATAATTTAAAAGGATAAAACTAAAAAAGCCCTAAAAAATGCGCACCAAGCGCGCAAAATATTCTTGTGTTTTTAATTCTAATTTCGTCGGAATTGATGAAAACTCTCTAAAATGTGCAATTTATAGAGGAAATTGGCCTACCGTAACAAGAAATGCGAGCAAAGAATTTGAGAATTTTAGGCACTTTCAGAGAGGATGCATTTGTCAAGGGGTGGGGAAAGATTTTCCAAAGATGGATATTTTCCCCTTGTCCCCCGGTGTTTTTAATTCTAATTTCGTTGAAATTGATCAAAACTCCCTAAAATGTACATTATGATATCTTCCTTTTTATTCTTGCCTTTATTTTTCTCTTCCGTTTTCTTTCCTTTTTTTCCCCCTTCTTTCTCTTTCCCTCCCTCTCCCCTCTTTCTTTTCTCTTATTACTCATCCCGGTACGACGGCTTGGTCAGCCCGGCAAAAACCGTCAGGGGAGAGGCAGTTCCCCCCCACCGCGCCTGTTACGACACTGGCTAACACGCCAATCATCCCCCCAATGAAAAATATTTTTCTGCGCCACTGTATCTATGGAAACTGCTTCTCAACTTCCTCTTCAAAGTGCATCAAGCATTTATGAACGATATATCATTGATTTGTATTGTTAGTTAAATTATTGTGAAGGTGCAGTCTACGGGAATTGCGTTTTGATTCCAGGTGTCTTCGCGAATTAAATCGGAAACTAAGTTTTCAGCTTGAAGACGCTCAGTGTTTGCATACACGTGTACGATAATACTTCAGAATAATTCTGATTTTTATATTATTAACATTTATTAATTTTTATTGTATTTGTAATTCCTACTCGATTTTTATAGTTTCATAGCTCAAATATATAAATGGAATTAACACCCTCAATTTTATAGTAATTGTGAGTGTGTACAGTATGTTGCGTATACATTTTAATGGAGCTTTAACATAGTATTAAAACCATTATTTTTAACACTATGGTACAGTAATACATTTGATGATGTATCAGTTGGTCAATCAAGGAAGCGTTGGATACTTCATGATGTTTATGCCACATATCCAGCATTAGATAAACGAGGACTATATTCTACAATGCCTACACGTTGAAACCACTTTTTTACATAAATACCTTTATATAGTACTTTAGTTGAAGAAAAAAATGTCTTGGGTTTCTGATAAAAAAAAAAATTACTGTACTGAGATGGGGGTCAATGTATTTCTAATAGGGCTTGTATATAGGTTTATATAAATCACAAGATATGTAACTGATATACACCTTTATTGACGTAAAAAGACGTACGGCCCAAAATATACACACACTGTTTTAGTGATGTGACGACATATTAGGCCTATTATCGAAAGACTGCTGTATAAATATTAGCACCATATGCCATATTATCAAATGAATGAACTATTTGAATCAGATTTCTGAACCCTGTAGGCTTATATAGTAGGCTAGTAATCTGCAAATATTACCATTGTCCTCAGCTGCCTGAATATTCCGAGGTAGTACACAATAAATGGTTGTTCATCATAACAAGGACTTTTCACAAAGCATGCAAAGATGACCTGCTTTTAGGTAGGACGAGCTTAGACTATATTAGGTCTACTCCCTTTGTGTTTTTTATTTGCAATTGATGCTTACTTTAAAGATTTAAAGATTTAAACAGGCAAAAATATAAACCTACTAGAGTTTCTGAGATAATTTTCTAAACCTGTGGACTATACTACTTCTGTTTATCAGATTTAATGAACACCGATTTTTTCAAGCGTGCATTGTGAGAGAGCATTGCATTTAGCGGAAATAAACTAAATTTGCACTTAGCAACAAGACGCTCGATGTTTACAGAAATGATTGAAATGGAAGTTGCCAAATAGAAACATTAATTTTCCAATGCGGATAGTTATTTGGGTTTGTATCAAAGGAAGAGCATACGTAAACAACAAGTAAATACATCTCAACTTGAGGTACGTGTATTAGGCCTATATTTTATAAGTTAAATTATTTAAAGCAGTAAAATTGGTAATATTTAGTATCACACAATCTGCGTGCGCACCATTATACCAATTAAGTGATAACAATGGATGTAGATTCGTTTTTGTGTTTGTTCTACTGGTCAGTAGATATTGGCAGCTTTAAAATTAGAATTGATATTGGCCAGTAGATTTCTTTAGCTTTATTTTAAATATCGGTAACTGATATTTATAAGTTTTACGTATTTTTGTTTGGCGTTTTTTTTTTTTTTTTTTTTTTTTTTTTATTGGATTGAGTGCACACGTTTAACTTCTTTTTTGTTTCAAATAAATTTGTGCTTTTTTGTGAACAATAAAAGCAGTTTTGAATCTTGAAAGCTACATTCAATCGCCCTGCCACGTAAATAATAGTAAGTAGTAACACAGAATTGAGATTTATAAAAGATAATGATGGTAGGCTTAGATCTAACTGGTTACCGAACATTAGGTCATGTTGTGGGTACCATCATAGGCTACTAATTAGACAGGCTTTCCATATTAGCTATTGAAATTAGTCTTAACGTGATTTAATTGACAGTCCATGTATTTGCATAATGATTTGTTTGAGAATAATCTAACACATTATATGTTCATTTTATTTACTTAAATATATAGGTTTATTGTCTGTCATAGAATTTGAAGAAAAACTCAACTATTTAATCACAAATGGAATTATTCATTAATAGTAAAATAACATCAGTTATTAATATTATTAATATCAGTTATTAATATTATTATTATCAGTTATTAATAGTAACATAACATCAGTTAGGCCTATAAGCTACCAATAAAAATCGGATTAACTATGTTTCCATAAAATCGCTACAGTGTGATTGTGTTTTTTTTAAACCATGTTTAATAGAGGGTGACCCTTCCAGGGCGTATCCTAGAAGGTAGGCTGATATTCAGGGCCCTCTTAAATAAATGACATAACGTGAAGCTTTTATCAGCGAAGTCTCTTTATGAGGCTTATGTTTTTAGTCGTGAGAAAAAGTCCTGCTGTTACAGGAACTGAACCCAGGACCCTGGGGTTAGAAGGCAAGCATCTTAACCACTAAGCTATTCAACACCACTCAAATTCACTGCAATCGTTACACTGCGTAGCTTTCCCCTTGAATACGGTATATGTATTCGTTTATTTTTTATCTTAATCTTAATGTAATTTGCATTCATTTTTATATATTATTTTATCTAGATTCTCAAATTTAAATCCAATCTGGATTATTGTATTTAAGCAAAATGTTTGATTTTCATATATTCTTTTTGCGTTCCAAGAAACAACTGAAATCAAAAACAATATAGTATGACATATATTTAAGGGTTTAAAAGTACAACATATAGGCCTATATCAAATGTCGTGTAAATATCAAGAGCGTAAGAGTTTCAATTTTCCAATATAATGTTAGTAGGCCTCATTTCGCAGCTAAATCGTAGCAGGCATGTAATACAATACAGTAATCGATACCAACACAAAAGGTTAACCTACGTAGATCGGAATGATCTACCAGTATGTCTAACTTGCTGGCACATTTTTGGCCTAAGAGTACCCCGTGTCCTTATGCATTGCCCCGATTAGCTACACTGATAATTATATTTGGTACCAGATTCTTATTATAATATAGATGATGATGATAGGCCTAATGATAATGATCATGATGATGATAATAATAATAATAATAATAATAATAATAATAATAATAATAATAATAATAATAATAATAATTCAATTCAATTTCTTTATCCCACAAATAAACATACATTTTACATTTCACTTTCTTTTATTAATGTATAATAATAATAATAATAATAATAATAATAATAATAATAATAATAATAATAATTATTATTATTATTATTATTATTATTATTAGACCTACTACTATACCAATTACAATATTAATAATATTGATAATGAGACATTATGTTAATAAATATGATAATGAGATCATAACGATCATGCATGGATATTATGTTAATGGAGATGATGACGCTAATGAAGCTCTTGATACTGATATCAATAATTACACTATGCCTCTTAAATCTCTGAATTTATGAAATAGTATTTTCCCCCAAGTATTCCTATATTGACATTATTCTTTGTATGTTTAAGGTTAAACTGGCAGTCGACAGGCAAGATGGAAACGACGAAATCGACTCCGAGACCAAAATCTGACTTCAAAAACTCTACGTTTTTAGCGCCACCTATCGATTTCTCTTTTAAAGGTTTAAACGCCGTTTCAACTACAACCCTCGATTATGAGTACCCAAGAGAAGGGGGTAAAAAACTCAAACAAACCTCAGATGGGAAATACAGCAGTGCAACACTGAAATTGAACAACAATTTACTCGTGAATTGGGATGGATTTGGCGAATTTTTATCACGTGTTATGTACCGGCCCGAAAATCTGATGTGGCTTGATATGTCTTTTAACTACATTACTTCTATTAATGACGTTGTACTTCAGTTCAAAAATATGAATATTTTATATCTACATGGTAATACTATCGAAAAATTGGATGAAACTGATAAGTTGGTGAATCTGAAAAATCTACGAAGTTTAACGTTACATGGGAATCCTATTGAAATAGCAGCCGGCTATAAACAATATGTTATATCAACTCTTCCACACATTTCTATTCTAGATTTCAGTGCCATTATTCGATCAGATAGAGTGACGGCCCATTGTATCACTAGTTTTAAAGACTTTCATACAGCCAAGAAACTTGCTAAAAGAAAGCATACAAAAACATTTTAAATTTATGTCTAGAAGATAGTCCATTCTAGGAGGCCAAAATCTAAAACATAATGGCCATAGACCATAATGAAGAAATTGACAATTCAGCATATCAAAGTCAGGCCAATATGCCTAAAGAAAATAATATTGTCAATATTTATATAAAGGTAATATAATTAGGGGCCTACAAGACTAGTATACATCGACAAAACTTTTAAGACATTGGTGTTGTTGAGTGTGATCTAGTAATGGAGTAGGCTTAGGTAACGCTTTGATGATGTGTATCGTTGCATTGTGCGCGAAAAAGCGCTGATTTTTGTTGTGGGGTGTTTGAACAAGTGTGATATGGTACGGTATGGATTTTTCTTTTCAATTCTAAACACAGAAAACATGGCTACTGAATTACAGAAATTTCCCAAAGGTACAAAAAAGGTGTATACCCACTTTCTAAAAATACTGGTAGAAACTGTATCCTGCACACGGTGTTCTGTTTCTTCAGGCATCAGAGTTTCACAATAAATGACAGCATGATGGCATTACGCATTAAAAAAAAAACAAAAAAAAAAACTATAGGTCCTTACTATAAATATGACTGCTTTACTAATTATGATTATGATTACATACAGTCAAGCCGTTGGCGATAAAAGGTAGACCTTGTTACAACTTCATCAGAACTGCTGCTGACATTATATTAGCACTGCATATAAATCACTGTCTCGTACAACGACTGTTTTGATAACATATCAACTTTAAGATATTCGGTAAGGATGCTATCTCTTATAATTTATTATTTATATATTTTATGTTCATAGGCAATAATTATACAGTGTGCCCTCCGATTCGAGACCTCTTTAATTTGAGACCAACAATGTCTTCAATCTTTTAACACAAGCTAACCCTATAATAATAGACCGAACTCTGAGACCACCGAACATATTCAGGTACCGAGGCTGGTCTACATTTGGACGGAGAACTATTTGCAACATTGATTGTTTAATCTTATCATCTCTGGATATGTGACATGTTATCGTATCTCGAACATATAAGAAGAAGTCAAATTCTCTATTATTATCATAATCATCATCATCATCATCATCATCATCATCATCATCATCATCGTCGTCATCATCATCATCATTATTATTATTATTATTATTATTATTATTTATTATTATTATTAGGCATATTATTATTATTAGTATTATTATTATTATTAAAACCTTACACAATATGTGTAATATGTGGGATGACACTTCACTTGTTGAAGTATAAGCAAATTGGTTAATTTAATTTTTAAATCTTTTATTTATATAAAGGTAATATAATTAGGGGCCTACAAGACTAGTATATATCGACAAAACTTTTAAGACATTGGTGTTGTTGAGTGTGATCTAGTAATGGCGTAGGTTTAGGTAACGCTTTAATGATGTGTATCGTTGCATTGTGCGCGAAAAAGCTGATTTTTGTTGTGGGGTGTTTGAACAAGTGTGATATGGTACGGTATGAATTTTTCTTTTCAATTCTAAACACAGAAAACATGGTTACTGAATTACAGAAATTTCCCAAAGGTACAAAAAAGGTGTATACCCACTTTCTAAAAATACTGGTAGAAACTGTATCCTGCACACGGTGTTCTGTTTCTTCAGGCATCAGAGTTTCACAATAAATGACAGCATGATGGCATTACGCATTAAAAAAAAAACAAAAAAAAAAACTATAGGTCCTTACTATAAATATGACTGCTTTACTAATTATGATTATGATTACATACAGTCAAGCCGTTGGCGATAAAAGGTAGACCTTGTTACAACTTCATCAGAACTGCTGCTGACATTATATTAGCACTGCATATAAATCACTGTCTCGTACAACGACTGTTTTGATAACATATCAACTTTAAGATATTCGGTAAGGATGCTATCTCTTATAATTTATTATTTATATATTTTATGTTCATAGGCAATAATTATACAGTGTGCCCTCCAATTCGAGACCTCTTTAATTTGAGACCAACAATGTCTTCAAACTTTTAACACAAGCTAACCCTATAATAATAGACCGAAATCTGAGACCACCGAACATATTCAGGTACCGAGGCTGGTCTACATTTGGACGGAGAACTATTTGCAAGATTGATTGTTTAATCTCATCATCTCTGGATATGTGACATGTTATCGTATCTCGAACATATAAGAAGAAGTCAAATTCTCTATTATTATCATAATCATCATCATCATCATCATCATCATCATCGTCATCATCATCATCATTATTATTATTATTATTATTTATTATTATTATTAGGCATATTATTATTATTAGTATTATTATTATTATTAAAACCTTACACAATATGTGTAATATGTGGGATGACACTTCACTTGTTGAAGTATAAGCAAATTGGTTAATTTAATTTTTAAATCATTTTATTCAATCAAGTATAATTTTATGTGAATTGTTTGTAAATATTGTTTACCCTCCATATATCTGAGGTTTTCAGTTATTGACCTGGGTTTTTATGTACATTCTTTATGTGAGATTTGTAATAAAGAATGATGAAGAGGATTATTATTATTATTATTATTATTATTATTATTATTATTATTATTATTATTATTATTATTATTATTAATAATATTATTATTATTAATATTATTATTATATTATATTATTATTAGTATTATTATTATTATGAATAATGTTATTATTATTATTATTATTATTATTATTATTATTATTATTATTATTATTATTATTATTTCACAAGATGTTTTAGTGTTCAGCTTGTAATGGTGAAAACGTTGTCTTTGGTTACATACATTTACATTTCATTTTCCAATATTTGATTAAATAACCTAGTGACTTAGTAACAGTCGACTTCATTGTGTATCCGTAAAAGATATTAAACCATAATAAATCTAATTAGAAAAGACCTCAGCTGTGCATAATTTTTCTATGTACAACTTGTTCAGATATTTGTGTGATGTGATATAAAAAGTATAATGTTTACAAACACGGTTTTCTTTAAATATTATTATGGTATTTGTTTCATTAATGTTAGAAGATGGCCGATCAAAAGCAAATACGTGTGATGCTGTGGTGTGTACCACGAGCAGGTTCAACAGCTTTCCTTCGCTGCATTGCTGGCAGAGATGACGTCAAGGCATTTCGTGAGCTTTTCGTTGCTTGCAGGTTCTTCGGACCAAATGCAACATCAGGATTCGCAAAAGAACTCAATGCACCAGTTGAGAATGAATTCACGTACGAAAAGGTTAAAGAAAAACTGGAAGCCGATTATGATTTTCCTGTAATTTTTGCTAAAGATGGAGCTAAATCAATCTATGGTCATTACAACTGTATACCAAAAGGTTTCCAACACACTTTCTTGATAAAGAAGCCATCAAAAATCCACATGTCTAAAAAAAGATTATTTGATAATTACAAAGTGTCCATTGCGTCAGATAAAAATGCGACTTACGATCAAACAACCGATGATCACTCTGGGTCACCTTTGTACGAAATGCTTGAACTTGTAAAGTATGTTCGCGACGTGCTCAAACAAGAGATAATTATCATCGACGGAGATGATCTTCTGGCGAACCCCGAAGCCATGATGAAGAAATGGTGCGAATCTGTTGGTATACCATTCAGACCCGAAATGATGACATGGAAAAAGAATTGCAACGTAAATTGGGAAATGTCAGAGGGTCACAAAATGATGATGGACATATTTCCTAAAGCATCATATAATGCACTTAATAGCGTCGGTTTCAGTTCTCATGTTGCCGCAGAAGAAGTTGATAAAACAGATATACCTGAAGATGTTTTAAAATGTATTGAAGCATCCGAACCATACTATAAAGAATTATATGCAATGAGAATGACAGTTGAGTAATTTCAACAATTCTCTAATTAATAGGCCTATTAAGTCTTCTACTGCATTGTTTACACATATGACAAACAAGTATTATATTGTGTTTAAAAGTTGAAACAAATAGCCAGTTTAATATTAAGAATACTACAACCAACTAAAGAGTTATCAACTTAAGTGAGAATGACAGAGTTGAATCATACAGTAATGGCGAAGCCAAGGGGTTGGAAGGCCCTCTTTACCAAACTTTCCTTAAACCCCACTCCCCAAATGGTAATGACGTTATAGTTAATTTATACATATATGAAACATATCAGAGAATTTCAATTTCAACTACCGTACTCGCGCGAATAAGCACCCCGTTTGAATAAGCGCCCCTCTTGAATGAGCGCCCCTCCTAACTTGAGAATTTCCTTAAGCGCCCCGTTTGAATAAGCGCCCCTCATTAATTCAATCAATCCTGGACTGTGGATGTTGGCATGATTTGAGGTGTGGAGTGGAATCACATTCTCCTTTAGTCAATATCAAAATGAGGATATTTATCTTGGACAGATGAGAGTTCCCCGGACAGACAGTATATTTCCAACTTTCATCTTCTTACATTTTTCTATAGCCTAATCCTACTGCTTTTCCGACAATTTGCACCTAACACATTCTCATCTGAGTTTTCAAGAAAACCTGCAATGATCATGCCATCCTGTTAGTCTCAATCGGCCGATGGCTAACAAGCTAACCACCACCACTAATTTCATCTGATATTCTGCTGTTATGTAGGCCTAATACTTACTCGCAACATTCTTGTCATGACGAGCCATGCTCTCTGATTATTACATATTATTACATATTGTATCAATATGATTGGCTGGGCTTGCGCATTCGTATTCGTCGTGTCGCATCATTAGTAGGAAGAGGTCAACTAATTGTATTTTAAATGTTATTCATGACATGGCATTAAATACAGTAGAACACCAACAATACCTTAATCTTATAAGGGGCCCAGGAAAAGTAAATTTATGGCTATGTACCCAAAGTTGATAAGATTGGTTTAAAGGAAATGTAGGCCTAACATTACGGCCAACACATTTATAGTAGAACTACCACTAATAGGAATACCACTATGTCATTATGGTGTTATTTAATATATAATTATATGTTGATGTTGTTTTATACTGAATATAGTCAAGTCATCTATTTACAAAATTGACGTCTTAAACAAACCCATATTGCAGAAATGGATAATAGAATATCCCCGGGGCTTTATCCCCTGAAACCTACTGCAGACTTTGCATAGCTGATTCCGTTTAACGCTTCAACTGAGCCCCAGTGGCGTATCTAGGTGGTGCGGACCACACCCCCACCCCCACAAAAAAAAAAAAGAAATCTCATCTCCCAGTCGTCCACAAATAATCACCACAAATCAACTTATTTCATGGGGTAGAGCCCTTTCACATAATCATCAAGGCCTTCCACTTCACCTTTGACCCATCAACCCCCACCCCCATTTCAAAATAAATACGCCACTACCCTTTCTCCCGACTTCCTTCATTTGCGTATACGCAACTGGATTGAGCTAAGAAAGAAAAGGATTGGATACAAGGATAGAAAGGATAGAAGTGAGAATGGAAGGAAGTTAGAATGAAGAGAGAGGGCGTGGGAAATGCGGATGAAGTTTGGTTCACTCTCCACACGAGGCCTAAGACCCAATTGCAAGGAGTCACGACTGTAACACTCGTTGAGTTGCGTCAAGGCTGTCAATTTCATTATAAATACATCTCCGATCGATTTCAAGTTTTTAAACCAGTAAATCGTTTCAATATTTTGTTACTGTAATATTTCTCACTCTCAGAATATCCCAAATATTTTATATTTGGTAAGTAATAGTTTGGTTACTCTTTACATTTTCAATTAGAATTTTACCCTATACATTAGCCACATCATACTGAACTGCAGTGTAAGTCGGTCGGGCAATGGTTTTGTAGATAAGAATAGGCCTACGCGAATTATCTAAAGATGAAAAACAATCGTTTATAATACCACGCCGCGAATTCGCAATTTTAGAGATTTTCGGTGCCGGTAAGATCTGCGTCACATAGTCAGGGGCGGATTCGAAAGGGTATGCGCCCGGACCCCCTAGGGTAGTGTTATCTCGATCAGTCCCACTTTCGGCCCCTTCCCCACTTTTTGACATCTCTGGATCCGCCCCTGATAGTAAATTCTAAATCATTTTCGATTTAGACCTGATTGGAAGTAATAGAATAAATGTAACCAGTAATTGATCCATCAATAATTTGCACAATCGTTAAAGCGCATTTGCCAAAGGTTGTTCATATAAGTTGAACCTTAAAACTACAGTCCGTATTTTACTGATCTTACATGAACATCCGTAGGCTTATAATTATTGACAGGTACACGATGCCATAGCCAGCTACTGGGACAGTAGGGACAGTCCCACACAATTTTTCTAATGGGTAAACAAAGAATGGGTCCATAATATTTTTACAAAAGGGTCAAAATTATGCAGTTTCATGCATAATTGAGTCCATTTTTTAAAAAATGTGTCCATATTTCTCATAGTTAGCCTAAAATTGGTAACATTTTTAAATAATGGGTCCAGATTTTTCATATTTTTGCGTAAAATGGGTAAACTTTTAAGAAAATAGGTCCACATTATTTGAATTTACGCGTAAAGTGGGTCCACCCTGACATTGTCTCCTACTGTTTGACAATCCTGGCTACGGCATTGCAGGGACGTAATGACTCAGTTGCGAGAGTTAATATGAAATATAGGCCTAAGCCTAATAACAAAATACATACTGGTAGGGAATAAATTAACAATAAAAAACGTCCTGTACACATGAATTCACACATTTAATTGAACAAATAATGTTTTAAATTAACACTAACTGGCTTAATAAGTTGCAGGTATAAAGAACCTAAAGTGTCACTAATTGATGTAATTATACAACGTAGTGGGCCTATATAAAGACGTTCTGTCGAGCCTTGGTCACACTCAATCCTTCTACTGGTGTGAAGAGTTGTATCAATACGAAATAGCTGATTGCAATATAAGGTAAGCATGTTAAACAGGCTTGGTATACTTATATCTGTATAGGCCCCCGGTATTCAACCCCTGGCCCGCGGACAAACTCTGGCCCCAAAGATTTTGATCCGGCCAGCGTGACATTGCTAAAAATAAATAATTTTTCTGGTCGATTGTCAGTACTGTATTAAAGAAATAGTTTTTCTGTTAGTAGAAACACATACACCTACTCTGTCATTGTTAACAAGGGTCTCAGTCTGACTTTCCAGTAGGTATGTGAGACTGATGAGGTTAAAAAAATAATAAAGTGCGTGTGGGGCGCTGATGTGATGCACATGTCATTTTGTTGGGGGGAAAAAAGTTTTGAAAACGTATTGTTACAGTATAGGCTAAGAGTGCCGTTTCCAGGCATCTAGAAGTGTATATTTTTTTAATTTCTCACCTCAGCCCTAACCATGGTGGGGCTGAGGTAAATGTGGGTCTTTTGGGGGATATTGGATTCCTCGTCTATAAATTTTTAACGCTGGCATTGTTTTTAACCATTTAGTACTTCAGTGGTTTTTAGCGCTCGGAAAATTTCTAGTGCCTGTTACGTCGGCCCGCCGCCGGTCTCAACAGATTGGAACTGGCCACAAGCTTAAAAAGGTTATACCCAGGGTGTAGACCATATCTATATAGCCTATGCAATTACTGTATCTAATTTTCAATCCCAGTTATGCGACTTACAATTTGATTTAATACAAATTACTTGCAATATTTCCATTAACAAAGAAATAGTTAAAACCGAGCCTGATAAAACAAATTAGATCTATTTGAGGCATAGGCTATAAAGTGGTTATTGGCATTGGCACCTGTTAGACCCAAGCGACTAATGTTTAGGGGTTCCTCTTCATTACAAAAGCTCGAATATCGAATTATCCAATTATCTTATCATCCATTTTAAGTAAAAAAAATCATCTTTGCAGCCAAAGTATTCAGATAAATATAAAAAGTGAACAACTATGATTTTAATAACAAATGAAAGAGAAAAAAATGTTTCTGAAACAACGCTGTTAAATGCACTTTATCATAGATATTTATTATGTAAATTTTATCAATGATTCTGTTTTATTTTAATTCAATTTTAGATGGCCGATCAACAGCAAACACGTGTGATGTTGTGGTGTGTACCACGAGCAGGTTCAACAGCTTTCCTTCGCTGCATATCTAACAGAGATGACATTAAGGCTTTCCGTGAGCTCTTTGTCGGCTGCGCTTTTTTCGGACCAAATGCAACATCTGAATACGGCAAGATGTTGAACTACCCCATCGAGCCTGATTTCACCTATGAGAAAGTTAAGGCAAAACTTGAAGCAAATTATGATTCTCCATTTATTTTTGCTAAAGATGGAGCTGATGTGATTCACGGACATTTCGACAGTATACCGAAGGGTTACAAACATACCTTCTTAATAAGAAAACCAGCGAAAGTCCACATGTCGAGGAATATGCTTGTTCAGAATGCAAATGCCTTTATGAAAAATAAGAATCGGCCTACAGTTGGTTATGATGAGAGTCTACCACACCTAAGTTCGCCATATTATGAAATGTTCGAACTTATCGAGTATATACGAGACGAGCTCCATCAAGACATATTTCTTATCGACGCAGATGATCTTTTCGCGAATCCTGAAGCCATGATGAAGAAATGGTGTGAATATGTCGGAGTTCCTTTCATATCGGAGATGATGCATTGGAAGGCGGATGGCGAGGTAAAATGGGAAATGTCGGAGGGGCACAAAAAGCTTATGAAACAATTTCCGGCAGCATCGAAGAATGCACTCAAAAGTTCCTGTTTCAGTACCAGCGTTGCCGCCAAAGAAAACGATGTTCAGAATATCCCAGAGGATGTTATGAAGTGTGTTGAAGCCTCACAGCCGTACTATGAGAAGCTTTACGCAATGAGAACCAAACTTCAGTAAACTGTCATAAAGCTTTGTCCGCGCTGTCAAATTTTATAGTGATAAACACCTGTAAATGTTCAATATAAATGGCGTAAAATCGTCATGAATATGTATAAGTGTGATAAATGGTATCCATCATCATGCCCATATATGACAGATAACAAGTACTGTATTTGTCAAGTAAAACTTGGTAGTTGTAACAGAGCTTTAATGATATGATATAATATTAAAATTAGAGAGAAAAAAAGTCAATATTGTAATAAAATTCTTTTTTTTTTATTGTGATAGTCTGTACTGCCTGGTTGAAAATGGCTACATTGTTTTCACTGCAAAGTAGCTTAAAACTTGGCTGCACTATGTGTGAGACCTCAAGTTGTACGATGGGACTAGTGGTCTTAGGTCCGCAATGATATCATACAGGCCTCTGTAGTCTTATCATTATGACACTCGCTGAGATTGTGGGTTCAATTCCCATTAGACTTTCAACTTTCGTTGATAAACTATGTTTGATACGATTTGTAAC
>NW_022751954.1:306295-308357 GCF_011630105.1 Anneissia japonica
TAACAATAATAATAATAATAATTGTCAACTAATATAGCGCACAATGTAAAATACCTCTATGCGCCTTACAGCAGGGAGTGGGATAAATCACTAAAAGTTTCACCTAATAAATAAATGAATATCAACAATAATTATAAAATTATATACAAACTTAAGTTGTGAATAATTTGAAAATACAGTAATAGTTGATGACATTGTGTTTGTATCGCAGATATTTGTTTCATGAATAAAGGCAACATTACCTATTATATTAATGTATGAAAGCAATGCTTGTTTGTGTGTGCGTGCGACGTATTTCAATCAATCAATCAATCAATCGACAAGGGCATTTTTTATAATAGTAACACTACATGCGAGGCATATCTTCGCACTAAATAGCCTACATACAATAGTCCTGTAGGCTATTTCTAACAAAATTTGTGCAGCTATATACGGTACAGTATTATGCTTAAAAAAAGTTAAACTTGAAATTACAATACACAGACTAGTGCAGTTAGGATTCCGAAGTACAAGTTTGCAAATTGATAACTCGATCTCCAATGAAGATAATTAATAACATAATAAAAAACATGACTCCCGGTTAAGTTCATGTAGGAATGTTGCCAGTGAAGAGTTGCTATCTATTATGCTTAACCTCAATCCAATGCATTTTTCATTTCGCCAACTCTTTTTTGGTTGACTGAAAATAAGATCATGAATATTCATTTATCCTTGATCTCGTCCTTGGGCCCAAGTTGGTCGATTGACAGTACACGTACTGGTATAAGAAGCCCCCAGTGCCTCCATAATATTTTCTGGTAAGTGCACAATAGCGAATGCGATCTATCTTTGAATTTCACTAGCGGTGTTTCATTTGTTTTTCTCTTTCAACTCTAAAAACTATTTTTTTTTAATCTTTCCAAGTCTAAAAACTAAAATTTATGTAATGGACATCCATTTGTCTAAAAGAAAAATAGAGAAACAAAGTAGGGAGGCCCCTGGGCTTTAAATCAGGCAGGCAGTGGCTATCGTTGCACCAATCTTGACGAATTCCATGGATCTATTAACCATTATTGACCTTTACAAGATTTACTTTAGATGTTTACAAGACAATATCGGCGATTGTTCTTCCATTTAGTAAACTCTAGTCAAGCACTGAAAACCATTTACATTTCTGAAGATAGGCCTATATTCGGCCTGTTTTAGGTTTAACGTACACAAATGTGGACAAGCAAGTTCAACAATTAAATTGTCTATCTGTTGTCATAGACCTATACAATTGACCCATTCAGAAGGTTGGAATTACGGTATTAAGTTATTGTTCGTCTGGTTATTTTCTTTTTTTGGTTTTTCCCCCCTCAATTGTAAATGAAATTTTTTTTATATATTTAAAAACTCGAGATTAAGTAATGTAAGTTTAATTTAACATTGCGATTTCTGAATCAAATACGATATATAAAAATAGCAGGCATTCATGTTCTATTAAAATACAGTAGCTCCATTTAAAAATAAGCATAATAGGGTAGTGATACACTGAGAATTGTTGTCTGTATTGTCAGTCATTGCGCACCGGACAGGCAATGGTACTTTATTAATTGCCGAGGAAGCGGTCTGGCTGGTCCAGTTTTGGATGGACCAATTATTTACCAATCAATATTGTATGCCAAAATAGTTTTTTTTTTAAACAAAATTACAGTATGGCCTGACTCAGCTCACACACACATAACCAATAACAGTGGCGGATTCAAATTATTAAACAAATATGGAGAGAAAAAAACAATATGATTAAATTTAGACCTGAGAGTGCAATTTCATAAATTTCCCAGACCCTCAGTCTGTAAAAGCCCTACCTGAGCCCCCCTCTATTTCGAATTCCTGGATCCGCCACTGAATAATAATATGTGAAACTGACAACTAAGCAAGTAAAAAAAGAATTCTGCAACTTTCAAAACAGGCCTTTCTAAAGAATATTTGTAATTAATTAAACTTTATATATAATTATATATATAAAGATTTAAAGGTATTTGACAAAAACCTACAAACAGCAAACAGTATAATGCGTGTGTGTGTGTATAAATATAAA
>NW_022751954.1:310369-340455 GCF_011630105.1 Anneissia japonica
TGCCCTGCATACAATTGCCCCTTATGCTGTCTCTTATACACATCTAGATGTGTATAAGAGACAGTATATATACAATAAGTATTTTATTTTGAGACATACAGAACTTTTGTTTGACTTCAGCAATGCTGTTACGACAATATTTAAACGAAACCTCAACATTAATTAAAAATACTGTAAATGTCTTAAGACAATGTCAGAGCATATCTAGACAAAATCAAAGTACGCTCTGCATCATAGCCAACCAGATAAAGAAAACGGTTATTATCACCACCACACATGATGAAGAATGTTGGCCACCAACAACTGGCATATTAACATACTGTATGGTGGGAGTAGCACTCAGTATGCGCAGCATTACATAGTAATCGACGCTGCGGACTACTTTTTCTTTCATTTGCATTCATCAAACAGCAAGTAACTCGCTACTTACGATGCTTAGAGAGTGGAGTTTTCTTCACTTGTGAGGAATAAGTCCTGCTGTCACAAGAATTGAACCCAAAAAATGGGATTAGTAGGCAAGTATCTTATCTACTGTACTAAACTATACAGCTCAAAATCTTCAGAAGTAAAAGCAACCTACTGCAGGGAAGAAGGGTAGAGTTTATCAACCTTATGTTAGTCAATAAAGTGCTGTCCTTTTCATATTTTATATCGTACTAACAAGGCTACATTTAGTATATAAAACATTCAATATACTAAACCAGGACTGAACATAGCAAACAGCCCTATGTTAACTTTAAATAAAGCAATATCTGAAATGTATTACATCCTATACATCATGTCATAAATTTACCTCAGTACTATCATAATTGACCAATATATACACAAAATTATCTATATTTACAAATTATTAATCCATGAAATTTTGTAAAAACATTCTGCCATAAGACCAATTAGCAAATAGGCAATCATGAATACATAAAAACAAGTCTTTGGTTTGTAAGTTCATATCACAAGAGTACAATATTCTACACAGGACTAAAGTGAAACACACATTAATAAGCCAATTTGTAGTTAGAACTGCGCATGCTTGTATCCAAGGTCAATTGAGGTCATTAAACAGGAAAAATAGAACAAGCTATGTTACAAATACTATCTTCAATGTGCAAACATTTTATGTATATATTTCTGTTTTACCAAACCTGACTATTGAAGGATAACGTACGATCATAAAGGTTTCAATTTGTCTATTGTATAACATCAATAACAATGTTTTCAATACACATGTATTAAACTATCAGTACTGTAGAACGTGCACAAAAACTTCTCATCCGTAAGTCACGGAAGATTGTAATAAATACGCTCATATAAATTACTGTACCATGTGAAATATGAAACTGGAAATACATAATTAGAACAGTATGTGGGTAGTAATTCAATACCTATCTCACCAATGATACAATCTTACATCATAGCAAATGTTAATCCATAACAATCAAATGATACACTAAATCATGTGATGAAAAGTAGAAGGATTGTAAAATCATGCCCTGCATACAATTGCCCCTTATGAAGTAACTTCAATCATTCGCATGCTTCAATACACCAAGGTGAATAGTAAAATATTGCTAATTAACTCTACTTCGATATTCTTTAAAAATTCAATATTTACAAATTCCATTAAGCCCCATTAATTACAATTTTCAGATTAGCTGTCACACACATTATTCACAATCCAAATCTTAAAAGTTCACTCATCTTCAAGGTATCTGAAATTGAGAAACTGATGAAAGTCTTAGTCTATATTGCCAAAAGAAAGACATTTTATTAGAAATTCAAAAAATCTTCAGAGTTTCGATAAAGCTAACGACAATTAAAATCTATTTTATGGAACAAATGATCCGGTTTCTAAAATTTCTTTAATTTCCAATACAATCTCAGGGGCTAAGTTATTTTCTCGCTCAAACTGTATTGAAGTTATTACACCATTATCTTTCACTAACTCTAACAGACATTTACCACCATCGGTTGCTAGATTATTTCCTTCTACATCAAGCTCAATTACTGACTCATTATCGACAAGTCCCTGAAAGAGTGCAGCACTTGAATCTCCTCCCATTTCACAATCGCTGATGTTCAGTGACTTCAATGATGAGTCGTTTTGAAGAACTTCAGCTAACTGCTTCCATCCATCGAGAGCAATTTCAGGGTTGGAGCCCAAATTTAGAGTCTCCACTCCAGGATGAATCTTCAAGAACTTGGCAATTTCACTTACACCAGATGTGCCAATTTTACAATCGCGTAGATTAACGTGAGCCAGCTTTGATTTTTTTCCATCTTCTAGGTGGTCCTTCTGCTGATCTACCAATGCTCTGACAATGGTCTTGATCCCTCTGTCACCAATGGGATTTCCGGATAATCTTTAAAAAAAAAAAAAATACAAAAATAGTTTGATCCACATTGGGAATAATGAATATTATCACATATGCAAATGGTAAAAATCATCTGCCAATGCTTATAGTGTCAAGAAGAAAAAGAAGTAAAGAGAATGAGAAACAGAAGGAAAAGTATAACAACTTCTGTATTCAATGTACTTACATTAATGATTGGACGTTTTTGTTCTCTGACTTTCTCAGAGCCTTAGCGACTTTACGAGCACCACGTGGTGACAGATCTCTCTTGCTGAAATCCAAAGTCTGGAAAAAAAGCAATACATGATAATATCTGTAATTAATTGGCTAGTGATATTTATGTTACTTTTAAACACTGGAAAAAATTGATAAACTATTTTTATATAACTTTGAAATAATTTCGTAATTAAACACCACGAATATATATATAGAATCATACATTTCCATCATCCGAATGGTTTTTGAGCTTCTCGCTATCTGATTCAGATGACGCAGAGCTACTGCTACCACTGCTGCTGCTGCTGCTGCTATTGCTGGAGCTGCTGCCGCTGCTACTAACACTGGTGGCAGAGGTTGGCCTCTTTCTAGTTTCCTCTTGGTTCAATTCTGCATTAGGAGTATCTTGGATACTAGGTGTAGGTGATACCTGGGGCTCAATTATTTTTACTAGTGGTGGTGGTTTCATCATTCCACTTGCTGTCTGTTCAGAGTTAACATCATGCTTAGATTCACTAGCACTTTGTTTTTCTGAAGTATCACCTGCTGCAATGTCAGTTGATGCATGCGATTCTGTAGATTCTTTGTTATCAAATGGTCTCTTAGTATCATCTTCCATGTAACCAATAGTGGACGGATTCTCTTCGCTACTTCTTAGACTACTGCTGGATCCAAGTGGTGTTGGATCTTGATGAGTCTCTTTGTCATCTTTCTTGTGGGGAGAATCTGAAATTAATTATGTATTAATACTGTTATCAAAAAAATTATTTTTAAATATTATTTAAAAATTGCAATAAATTGTAATAGATAAATATTAGAAACAGTGCTCAAATATAGGAACAAATAAAGTCATAATAATAATAATAATAATAACAATAATAATAATAATAGTGTAGTTTTATATAGCGCACATATCCATCTAATGTAAGATGCTCAGGGCGCTTGATATGTGGACTAGGAACTCGATCAATTACTTTCTTCGCCCCTAAGGGTCCCTTCGTGCCTGTGCTTCCCAGTAACCCGGTACCAGCAACTCTCGTTGTCCACCACAGGGACTGTTTTTTCCAGTGCACCGGGGTAACCCCCTACTCGTCTCGAAGGATGTACTGGGTTCTTTATAGTGCACATGAGCCATTGTATACACTGGGCCTACGTTTTATAGTCCTTATCCGAGAAGACTTGTTCTACCACCAGAACCATAGACAAGCGTGCCTTTCGAACCAGCGCGGATATTATGGCTATAGCGTGCGGCGCCCCTGCTAACCGCTCGGCCAGTCGACTCACCCCATATCAAACATAGTTCATCAACAAAACTGTTAATTATCAGTTGTACATCTCCAGAGAGATGATAACCTGCAACCTCCCACTGTCAAGGCAGGCACTATAAATCTAGACCACAAATACAAAAGATTCAATACAGTAAAACACACCCCCTCACACAAAAGATGCCTTCATATAGTGAAGCTATAAGGTAGGCAAAAGAAAACTCCTCTAACTAGTTGTATTGAGAAAATATGAGCCTGCTATAGTGCAGTGCAATCTCTGGAGGTAATGGGCAGTACACCAGTGGAACAATCATATGTGTTATTTTACAAACGCATGTGGTTATGCTGCTTACGCTGCCATTAGGACCTGACCAAGAATACCAAGAGGGGCTTAGCGGAATGGTATTGTCATTCAATTCTTCACAATACATACCTTTATCTTTTTCTTGATCAAATTCATTCTCATCTTTATGAGATGACTGCTTCTCATTCACTACATTGGGTGTTATTACATCATTTCCTGAATTGTTAGCTGGTCCTTGATCTTTTGTATTATCATCTCTCCCACTGGAGTTTACAGAACTTTGGCTACTTGCTCTTTCAATATGATGTGATGCTGACTGTTTATTGTATCTGTCATTGTGTTCATTGTTCTGACCACCACTTCTTACAGAATCTGTCTCAACATGTCCTTCCTGGTCATGTTCCTCAACTGGGTCCATGTTAGCAATCTCTGCTTCTGCCTCTCGTTCATTTTCCTCTTTATGCTTGTCTGCATCTGACACTTGCTGATTTATTTCATCCTCTTTCTCACTCCCTCCTTTAATCTCAGAATTTGAATCCATACTCTTCTCTTCATTTTCTTTTTCATCTGTAGTGTAATTTACACTTTGTTCTTTCACTGAGTCTTTGTCAGACCCAGAGTCATTTGTTAGATATTCTTTCTTTGAACTAGTTTCATCATCTCCTTCCTGTACTGGTGTGTCTCTGGTACTGTTATCCTGTCTTTTCTCCTCTACATCATTACTGTACACAGCAGCATCTTTCGTACCAACATCAGCATCACCTTTCTTGTTCTCATCTTCAGTGTCTGTAGCAACAAATTCCTCTGAAATGTAATGTCCAAAGGATGTTTTTCGTCCTTGGCCTCTCTCTGATGGGATACTTTCTGTAATAAAATAATCTAACTTTCAGCATGTACACAGAGTCATTTTCTTTAATTCATTGTATTTAATATTATAAGATGATCTATAGAGGATAATATAATTATATTGGAGTGCATCCTAACTACAGTATCACAAAAATACTACGTAAACAGGTATTTAGCTGCTAAATATACACAGCCCACAATGCTGCTGATACTGACTCTTTTAATTGGTGCTTAACAAATCTTAAAAAAAAAAATTATTATCATTGTTTATTATATAATAATTATCTAATCTTACTACATATGTGTATTTTTAAATATTTTATCTTTTTGCATATTGTAATTTGATGTTTGTGTAATATTTTATTGATCTATTTTGTGTTGATACTTTTTAATTCTTTTTGCCTGTTTCAATGAACATTTCTGTTTATGTATTTTTATATGTGAACAGTATAAAATCTTATCTTATCTTACATTTATTAATTTTACAAAAACTAACCTGGTTCAGACTCGATGGCTGCTTCCTCATGTCCTTCCAAAATGGCTATTGGTACATCATTATTGTCCTCCTCATCTGTTTTTGGTTCCTGGTCACTAGTCTCATCTTGCTGTCCAAAAGCCCTAATCTCTTTTTCATTCTTTTCATTCATAGTTGTGTCTTCTTGGATGGATTGTTCTTCAACATCTTCAGATGAGATGCTCCTTTTGTCTTCATCTCTCACTTCTTCATATTTAGATATATTATTTTCTTTCTCAGTTTCTGAATTATCTTTCACTCTTTCAACTTCAGAGCTTTCCCTGCTGCCTTCATTCTCTGATGCCGTTTTGCTTTCATCTTCAGAATGTTCCGTTTTTCTTCTTTTTTTATCAGAAGACTCCATTTTGCTTTCATTATCCAAAGTGATTTTATTTGCATCTCTACTTTCAGTTTCTGAATCTTTGTCTTTTTCACCATCAGAGCTGTGTCTACTTTTTCCATCATCTGAAGAAGATTTATATTTATCATCATGTTCTTTCTTTGCATCTTTTTTCTCCTCTCTGCCTGATGCTTCATTTTCACTTGCACTCACTTTTTCATCATCTTCTTCAAAATAATCATCATTTGAATAATCATAGTCACCTAAGGAAAGGAAATACAGTAATTTTTTAGGATAGATGAACCAGAACAATAAGATAAATCGATAACAATGAAATCATAATTTAAGATAATAAAAAATAATGAATATTAATAAAAATTTTGTTGATGATTATTACAATAATAATAATAAGCAATTCAATTCAGATTTTATTTCTAACGTCCATTGTCCATATCAAAAAATAAAGAAAACAAATATTGTACAAAAGCAATATCAAACAGACATTTGTAAAAGAGAGATGAATTAACCAGAACTGCCAATGTATAACAGTTCATTCCACCTGTCATACAATTTTGACTTGTATCACATTTAGCCTATTACAAATAGTCAAAACATGCATATGTGGGTTAAACCTAAACACAGACATACCAATATATTCAAGGAACGATGGTATATTGTTGTAGACAAACATATGATAATAACAAGTATTATAACAATAACTATCATGTATTTCAATTCAACACCTTTACTTCTCTTTCTACAGCATAAAATTACATTTGCTTTTGTCTGTGGTTTCTGACAATGAGATACTGAAATAATTGTAATACAGTATTTTAGTATTATATAGACAGTGTGTCCTCTAAAAACCATCCATTACAGACAACAAAAATTGTTTTCATAAAATAAATCAAAAGAAACATTTACTTTGTGCCTTACTCTCTGGTTGTTCTTCATCCTTTTTCAAGGTATCAGGCTGCAAGTCGTCCTTTGTTTCCTCCTCCTCTTCTTCCTCCTCCTTATCTTCCTCCTCTTTTTCAAAGTCATCATTATCATAGTTTGTTTCGCCATCAACTACAAGAAATAGTTATACTAATTATTAGATAAGTAGGTACAAATTGCTCGGGGTTTAAAGAATACCTGTCTCTCATTTCCAGGGTGAGAGAATGTTTTTCTCATGAGTATAGACAACGCCACTCCCTAGCATCATAACAATTTTACAGACTATCACATAGGTCCTGTCTGTTTAAATTGGCAATGCCATTAGTGGTCGATTAGAAAAATAAAAAAAAAATAAAAATTAATATAATATACAGAAACTGGTGAATAAAAAAGAAAAATTGATTTTTGTGTTAAAAAAATATTTTTATAGAATGCTATCTCCTTAACATACACAGATTAATACAAATTAATAGATGTATCTATAGCAACACAAATGATATTGCTACACCATATTTCGGTGAAAATGAATGAATAACACAAAATTAGAGATCTATACAATAATACTTGTCGAATCAAAACAAAGTGATTTTATAAACGCTTAAACCTTCTACAGAGAAAAAAAATAAACCTAGACTCTACTTTTCATCACAAAGTCAAAACTTCCTTATGTATGTTGTGATTTCATTTTTTAACAAATTTTATATCTGATGCTTTCTAGTTGTTTTATCATTATTTAATTCCACAAGGAGGAGCCCTCTTATGACATGAATTATTGCAGTATACATCAAGATTTATTAGACTTTATCACCAGCAGAGCAACGTAGATCCTTAATACAGTAGTCTTCAGAAGCCAGCATCCAGTTTAAATAGATCTTTATAAATGCATAATACAAGAAGTCATATACTGTACATATATTAACATCAATGCATTTTTTCTATTAGCCAATCAGCAATCAGTAGATGGAATTATGCAAATTGCCAGACAACAATTATCAACCTCTGGAGGTGAATGGTTGCCATCGTTACTGAGATTACAAGGAAATATATGAGTAATTATTATTTGTCTACATATATGACTTCAATTCATATTTAATAACATACAGCAAGTGGAAAGCACAACTATTACATATGAATACAATAATATTTTATTCTGCATCTTTAATAATACTGCTCTCAATCAATTGCCCTTTCTGCTTCCTTTCTATAATAAATACAGAATTCTAATTATTCATTACCAAGGAATTGAAAAATTGTCTTTTTTCTTACTACACAGACTATCGTAAGTTTTTTAATGTATAAGAAAATTACCTACAGATTACTCAAATTATGTTTTTTATATTCACTCAACCATGTTTCAATATTTTATGTGTTTAATTGATTGAAATTAGGCCTTGATCAAGATGCAAAGGGAATGGGCAATGTACCAGACATGCAAAACATATGCAAGACAAAAACTGCATAAGAGCCAATCATAATGAATATTGTCATCACGCAATCAAACTATCATCTTATAATGCTGATGTAAAAATGCCTGCTGTACAAGACCGTTGTCATGGTAATAAAATCGAAATAGCCATATCGGAAAATTAAATCAATAAGTGAGTTATGATGCCAACTAGATGTAAATCATGGTACGGAAATATTACCCCTATGTGAAAGGCAAGATGTTTCACCTTCTAACTGAATGTATAGAGTACACTAATAATATGAGTGGCATTAGTCAGATATATGTAAACCAAGTGTACACCCTATATAAAAGATTATCTTGTATACATATAAAATAGATGAGATATGCAAGATAAGCTGAAATGGCATGAATTAAAAAGACTTACACATATTAATAAAGTTATGCTGTTTTTATGACCACCTATTATTTAATTACCATATTGTATTTATGATTATTACTTTGTATAGCATCATAAAATACATATTTAGAAATGCATTGTGAAAAAAATTTAATACCTGGTTTACAGCTTTTTTCATTTCATTATTGACAAAAAACACTAAAGCATAATTGACTTATAATATTATAACACCAAATCTGGTTGATCAACAATGACTGACTCAAAACTAATGGTTGATTCTACACTTAAGGTTGATTTTACATAAATGGTTGATCCCATATCAGTGATTGATACTATGCTATTAGTTAAGTTGCTTGTTCACCAATGGTGGGTTGTGTACCAACAAACGTTAATTCATCTCAGCCTTTTATCCCATAGTCAATTTACTATAATAAATATAATGTAGGCCAACAAATATCATATTTATCATAGAAATGCTAAACACTCAATTAGTATTCATGTAATAAAAACATTTAAACAGCTGCTTATGAAGAAACCTGAAACACAATATTGAAATAGAATTCTTGTTTTTCAAACTCATCCTTAAATATGGTTTATGCATCAAAATTATAATTTTTGATTTCAATAATTGTTTTGACATTTTAAAAAATAAATTTCCTTTAAAAATATATTAAAATAGAATTTTGTTTTTCAAACTCATCCTTAAACACAGTTTATGCATCAAAATTATATAATTTTTGACTTCAAAAATTGTTTTGACATTTTAAAAAATAAATTTCATTAAAAAAATATATTAAACTACAATTCTGTTTTTCAAACTCATTCTTAAATTTTGGTTATGAATCAAAATTATAATTTTTTACTTCAAACATTTTTTTAACATGTTAAAAAATAAATGTTACAATCAATTAAAAAAATTATTTCAATCATGCTAGCACATAATTCAATTACAAACAATACAACATAACAATGCTGTTTAATATGTTTTAATTTAGATGATATGGGGTACTGTTAGTAAAAATGACACATAAGCTAATTCTGTAACTATGAATATATATAAGTAATAATCATGTTAAATATGTATACACCTCACGGAATTAAAAAAAAAATTGCCATAGTTTGATCATACTCGTCTTAATTTAAAGTTTATCAATTATAACATTAAATACGTTTATTCATTTAGTTATTACATATAATATTTTTTATATATATATTTTACTTTTTCTTTTCTGAAAATCTTAATTAAATAGAAATTAATAAGTTGCATAACAAAAAATGAAAAAAAAAAAAAATAAAGTAAATAATGTTGTTCTGTTCTCGGCATTGTTTACAAATATTTATCATAAAGATATGTAACAAATTATATGAAAAAACTTCAAGACCCCTACTCCACACTCTACAGGTATGTGAATGACTCCAGCACATACACATTAAGTAAACATTCCTAACAACAGAAGCTAGTTATTCCTGTAAGCAATTTAAATAGAGTAGCATTCCACAAAAATATAATGAGCAGCAGACAAGGAAATATTAGCTGTATTAGTAATTGAAGGTGAAATTGAGGCTTGTCTGTTTCAGTAAATTGGTTTGATCTTTACTACCCATTATACACAATCACTGAAACATTTTCTATTTGATCATATATTAACATATTTAATTTCTAAAACAAAACCAACCATTCTCAGTACAACAATACTCAAGATGAATAGTTAAGTAACTGTATAAATTCAAAATTATATAATCATTTATTCGTTTTTCAAACTCATCCTTAAATATGGTTTATGCATCAAAATTATAATTTTTGATTTCAATAATTGTTTTGACATTTTTAAAAATAAATTTCCTTTAAAAATATATTAAAATAGAATTTTGTTTTTCAAACTCATCCTTAAACACAGTTTATGCATCAAAATTATAATTTTTGACTTCAAAAATTGTTTTGACATTTTAAAAAATAAATTTCATTAAAAAATATATTAAACTACAATTTTGTTTTTCAAACTCATTCTTAAATTTTGTTTATGAATCAAAATTATAATTTTTTACTTCAAACATTTTTTTAACATGTTAAAAAATAAATGTTACAATCAATTAAAAAAATTATTTCAATCATGCTAGCACATAATTCAATTACAAACAATACAACATAACAATGCTGTTTAATATGTTTTAATTTAGATGATATGGGGTACTGTTAGTAAAAATGACACATAAGCTAATTCTGTAACTATGAATATATATAAGTAATAATCATGTTAAATATGTATACACCTCACGGAATTAAAAAAAAAATTGCCATAGTTTGATCATACTCGTCTTAATTTAAAGTCTCTCAATTATAACATTAAATACGTTTATTCATTTAGTTATTACATATAATATTTTTTACATATATATTTTACTTTTTTTTTTCTGAAAATCTCTGTTTGAAGATGTCTACTGATAGAAATTAATAAGTTGCATAACAAAAAATGAAAAAAAATAAATAAAGTAAATAATGTTGTTCTGTTCTAGGCATTGTTTACAAATATTTATCATAAAGATATGTAACAAATTATATGAAAAAACTTCAAGACCCCTACTCCACACTCTACAGGTATGTGAATGACTCCAGCACATACACATTAAGCAAACATTCCTAACAACAGAAGCTAGTTATTCCTGTAAGCAATTTAAATAGAGTAGCATTCCACAAAAATATAATGAGCAGCAGACAAGGAAATATTAGCTGTATTAGTAATTGAAGGTGAAATTGAGGCTTGTCTGTTTCAGTAAATTGGTTTGATCTTTACTACCCATTATACACAATCACTGAAACATTTTCTATTTGATCATATATTAACATATTTAATTTCTAAAACAAAACCAACCATTCTCAGTACAACAATACTCAAGATGAATAGTTAGGTAACTGTATAAATTCAAAATTATATAATCATTTATTCTTTGTCAATCACATCTTCATCACAATCTTCCCAATCATTATCATTATCATAAGAATCATCATCATCCTGATTACCATCATTTTCATCATCACTGACATTATCACCATTATTACTATGATCGCTCTCTCTATCTGATATTAATTCATCCTCACCTGGACACTCCTCTTTCTCCTCCTGGTCCTCCATATCCACTTGTGTTGACTTGCCATCCGTCTGAACTACGGGCTCAGGTTCCTTGGGAGGGACATCAGTCTGTGTACCTTTGTATCTGTCCCTCTCTCTCTTGGCAAGCTCAGCTTCAACAAGACATCTGAAATAACAAAATACCAAAATGTATATAATACTTAAATTCTACACTAGTGAAGATAAAAACATGCCTTTGAAAGCGTAAACAATCTGTGATTTGATTTATTACATGATGTAACTTTAAAATGTACAGTACTATAAGTCACAATGTGCTACTGAATTGAAGTCTCGTAATAGCTTTCTTACTTGTAGCATGGTGAAGCTCCCTCAACACTAACATATCTGAAGTGACCTTTCCTTCCACCGAGGATGACCCCTGGCTTATACTTGTACTCGCAACAGGCACTGATGGTCAGAACCTGAACGCGATTCACATAGAAAGTCATCCCAAATGGGTAGCCTCGATGTCGTCTCGATGTAAACACGCAATCAGCTATAATTTTTTTAAAAAGTTCCAATTACGAATTTAAAAAAATATAAGTTTTCTAGATAATACAAATTAGCTTAAAATTGTGGTTAAATTCTCACATCTGAATAAATTAATTGACATGATGAAAATCCAAGGGAATAATCTCTGAAAATACTCACTTCCTGGTTCCACCCATCCGTGGAACACCATCAGATTTTCGCCTCCACAGTGCTGTTGGTATATCATGATCTCATCACGGTTATCTTCCTTTTCGTACGATATTTTGAAACTCTGCCCTCTATAGCGCACCGTCACATCACACATGGTCTGCGGTGCCACAGAGTGTGAATATGCTGGCTCTTTACGATGTAATGCATATCCTCCTGCCTACAAACCAGAATCATTAATAGAATAATATTAATAACAAAAATAATAACCATAAAAAATAACAATTAAATTTTAAATCCTTTGTTAGAAACTTACCCGCGTTGATTGGGCTTTGATACGTTTTCCATCTTTAGTATAAATCGGTCTTTTAGGAGTTCGGTTAGAACTTGATCGGCCTCCACGCCCACCTTTTGGAGGCTGAGGTGACATCGCATAGTCCAGTTTGTACGGTGACTTTCCTCCAGTATCTGGTTCCTCAGTCATGTGCAACGAGGCTTTATTCAAAGCTTGCGAATCAAGCTAAAAATAGATTTTTAGATATCAATCACTTTCTTTTAATGCATTTTGTTTAATATGTCTTTCAAAATATATTATTAATCCATCTCTCAAACATTCCATCATCAACTTAACAATACTTAATTAGGTTAAAATTTGATTCATTACTTTTTAATAAAAAATGGAACTATTACATTATTAAATAATAAATTATTAATCAATTATAAATAAGGTGGTAATAATAAATTCTTTGAGAAGAATTAAAATCATTTCATACCCCTTTTAAACAAGACGAATCCAAATCTTGACTGTCGCTATCAGGATCATGTTTAACACGATGAACAGGAAAACCGTCATTGTCAACATATACAGTTGGCTACATAGCAAACAAAACGATAATCATTATCGTATATTTTAAAATATAATAATTACTACATATTTTTCCCGACTAACAGGTAAATATTAAATATAAATTTATATAGAGCTTATCTTATATAGGTCTATCTGCGTTAATGTAATTTTAATGAACAACTCCTAATATCAAATTATGACATCATTTGTTAAGTGAGAGAATGCCATTTCTCAGACATTTAGAGGTGCAAATTGGTGTGGAATCCGAAGCCTAAAGCATTTACCAAATAGGCATGTAGGGGACAGCTGCCTTTTAATATTATTTTAAAAGTTTGAGAACCAAAGGGAAAGTGTGATGCGTTTGGAATTATTAAATGCATAGTAATTAAATGGAAGTTATCGGCACTTCTCATCATGGTATTACTGTATCCATAAATTATTCTTCATTTTAAAAGTTTGAGAACCAAAGGGAAAGTGTGATGCATTTGGAATTATTAAATGCATAGTAATTAAATGGAAGTTATCGGCACTTTTCATCATGGTATTACTGTATGCATAATTAATTCTTCAAACCTACTATTACTAAATAATTAAACTAATATATCGGTAGTTATGGTAACATAATCTCTTGTGTTACAGCACATAACAAATCTGTTGCAATGAAACAGCTGCATACTGTACTGTACATTCATAATAAGTTTCAATAATATAAACGTATCATACAGTACATCCACATAGCTTTAAAAATCTCTATCAATATTATATTATTATTAATAATATGAGCTGTTTTTCAATTTATTTTAAATTATTTTATTTTACATTGTTTTACAAAACTGCATGCTTCTTCTTATATCACTTAAAAGGGAACTAGAAAGATATTTTTTTCTGAAGGGATTTTTTTTGGATATTTCACTAGTAATAGAATCAACTTTAAAATCATTTTCTTGCAAATTTTTTTTTATGAAGCTATAGGCCATTACGATTTTGCCCCTTTAGCAGTGTGACTTCAGTGTAAGCTACTGTAACCAAAGATTGTAGAGCACCGCACATTGTGCTATACTATTTTTGGTTACAATCCAGCAGCTTACACTGATGTCACGCTGCTAAAGGGGTAACCATAATGGCCTATAACTTCATTAAAAATTGCAAAAAAATTATTTTAAAGTTAATTCTGCTAATAATGACATAACAAAAAATCCCCTCTGGAAAAAAATATCATCTTTCTAGTTCCCTTTTAAAATCATATACAGTGATCATATTTTAAAAAATTATTACAATAATAATGATTTTAATTGTAATAATATTTTATACATGGTTTTATAAGTGCTTCATAAATCTGTTGTGTAATTCTGTTCTGTTACATATTTTGTTTCTCCGGTTGGTACTGGAAACCTTCCAGACAGATTGGCATTGCCCTCTTTTGAGCAATCCTAACAGGTACTGCTGAGTCATTTTTTTTTCTTTTCTTGTATTTTTATATTAAATAAAATGATATGATATATGACATATAATTTTATATAACTGTACTTTAATTTTCATCTAACAGTTAGTTACTCTAAGAGCTAAAAATGCATCAACTCCTCAGACCACCAGACTTGAAGGGTATTGGTGAAATTTTAAGATTATCATCAGACAATTATGTTCCACTAATGCTATTAAGACCACAGATTGTGACTGACAGAAAAAGCATTAATTCCTATACAACCACTTATAAAAAATAACCTATGAGAAGCCATGCATTCATTATACAAGGCTAATAGATTTTAAATATTAAAAAACAGTCCTCAACAATGTTCAAGGATTTCAGCCCTGGACAATAGGACTGGAGGACAAACATCTCAAAGCTGAAGTTAAAGTATACAATTCTGAAAATACAAAGTAGGAGATAGGCTACCTTTTTTTTGGTAGACTTGTGCCGTTTAGATGGTGCTGTGTAAGGCCTTCTCCTTCCTGGATGATGGTTGGCAGTAGATTCAACAGCAGATTTAGGGCGTCCAGAACGTGAATCTCGAGGCGATAAGAATGGTACAATATCCTCGTCACCTTGATGTGCTTTTTCCATCTGAAATTTCAATTTAATCGTTTATTATATTTGGGAATGGTTAATTGATAACAAAAATATAAAAAATTAAATGAAATAAGAGAATAGCAGTCTTAAAGAAGGTAACAATACTGTACATTGGATAAAAAGTTATTCCTTTTTCAACCATTCTGAATCTTCAATCTACAAACATGAAGTAACTTTTAAGGTTAGATATTCCTTTTTTTTTTTGTTAATTTAATATTTTCACAATAATTTTCAGGAATGATTCATTCCTTTCCCAAGTAGATTGGAGATGAGCCTTACTTAGTCGTTCATGGACTGACTTCAAGTGTCAGAGGTTGTGGCACAAAGATAAAAGAAAGTTTTGTCTCTCACCCTGACTCGGCGAACAAGCTCAATCTTAGCTATTTCTTCAAGCTTCTTCTTAATATCACTCTGGCGGTGACGTTCAATATCAAGCGCTTTGTGCACGATGGCCTGTGCAAGAAGATCACGCACATGAGTCTGATGTTCCTTGCGAGCCATATTCAGCCTGTATGTTGTTTCTGTAATGAGGTCTCCATTTTTAGAGACCAGACCTGCTCTGCGAAGATGTCTTCGCATGCGAGTGTTGTTGAAATAGCCGGCTAAGTGTTTGTCCTGGAGGCTATTGTAGCTAGCCAGTGGTCTGAAAGGGAATAGTAAAGGGTTATTTATTGAGATCAACATATTAATAATAATCTATATTTTTTAAATGCAGGACAGTATCTCAACCTCCAGTAACAGTGCTACAATACTCTTCTTCTAAAGAGTGTGCTTCTTTAGGTCTATAGACCAAGAGCGTTTAACCAGCACCTCACCAGGAGATTAGCTTGGAGTTATGAAAGAACATATAAATCTTTATGATTCAGCACACACACGGTCGAACCTCCAGTTTTAACTTTAAAAACCTGTAAATAAAGTTCTCTTATTTGTTCTGTTGTAGCAAAAAAACTCAGAATAAAATTAAATCTATCTATTTCTACCCAGCTGGAGGCAGAATTTACATTAAGCTGAGGAAGACCCACAATTTGAGAGTAGCAAAATGCCGTAGGTATTAGTAATTATACAATAATCTAAAATACAAAACTAACAACAAATTTCTCTGCTTGTACTCAGCACTGAGGGATGTATTCCATCCATTTTCACGCAGTATTTTAGGAAATGTGATTCCTCTCGATACACGGGTGACCACGTCTTTATCAATATCCACCAAAAGATTATGCTTTTTTCCAATGCATAGTTGGCATCTGGTCTCAAGGGACCAGCCCTGATGGGGCTTACGCGATGACTTGTATAGAGTCATGCAGTAAGCGAGCGAGTTACTACAGGACTGAACAATTAGCAGTTGAGCACATCCGTGGAGAGTAGCAATAGCAGACTATGAAATATTGTTTTCTGGATTCTCCTTCCATAACAACTGCATCATTTACATACAAACATACTATAAATAGTTATCAGCATCTCTTAATACCATTAGTCCTTGTCAGCAATACACTGCAGGGTGAAGGCTTCTCCAAGATGACACTATGTGTCTTGTTTAGTGCATTTCTCATTCAGGTTATAATTAGTATAATCATTTATTTCCAAGTTTAATAGATTTTTTATGACTACATTATAAATGTATTTTCTGCCCCAAAAATAGGTATATTATTAACTTAACAAAAAACACATTGACAAAATGATTTGTTTTTTACTGAGTACAGCCACTTTACTTTTAAATTGATTACTAACAATTTGTTTTCTGCAACAAAAATAGGTATATTATTAACTTATCAAAAAACACATTGACAAAATGATTTGTTTTTTACGGAGTACAGCCACTTTACTGTTAAATTGATTACTAACAATTTGCTTTTGTATTTTCTTTTGCCAAAATGAAAGACCTGTAGTAATACGCAATAATTCCTTGTACACTATTATATTTGATGATTTTATGATAGATTTTTAGTTGAGATATTTGTTATTTAATAAATAATAGATAATTAATAGTATGCAAGACAGGCCATGCACAAAAACTAGTTGTGTGTGTAATTCATAAAATTCAGTCATGTGTGCAAGAGAAAGATAATTAATCCTGAACAAACATAATTTAATTTGATGCATAACTTGGGTTCATGCCAAATATGAGTTTAGTTCAATCATGGTTATATCAGATGAAAGAACATTAAATAGCAAATAATTTATGAAGCATCTCTTAAAAATATTGGAGGCGTCCTTCAACACATAAACTCATCTTAACATACAGAGTATTTACCTTCTTTATTAATAAATAATAAAATAATAACCAACCTGGAAATTATATTAATTTCTATCATTTAGTAATAATATAATATAGTAAAAAAAAAATTATTACAAATATTTCCCAAATAGGCCATTGAATATTTTAATGCAGACAAAAAACAGCATTTAAACCTAACTTAATGTATTTGTGGCAAAGACAAGCCAAACCAGTCACTCGTCGCAAAAATCGATTTTGAGTTATTAATACAGGGTTAAAGAGTAAAATAAAAGCTATAAAATGGTAAAAAAATTATTCAAATCTGACATTTCCTTATGAAGTGCCAAGCATTTAAGCATACAGCTGTTTAAAGAACAATATATGAGAAATCAGCCTTCAAAGTTTATGATTTCAGGCATTTCTCATGCAGAAACTATCATAAAATCTTTAAAAAGTGTTGTTTTAACATTAAAATTGGGAAAAATAACAGCACAGCATGATGTATAGATACATAAACCTCGGTTTAGTGAAATAAAATAGATTTTAAAAAATTTTACATTCCAGCATGTTTTTGCTAATTTCTCTGAAACACAATTTGCGACAAGTGACTGGTTTGGCTTGTCTTTGCCACATTTGCGTGTCATGACATTGTGTTCGCCATACGAACAATGAGTGCAGTGAGTGACCAGCTACGTTCATATCAAGCCCAGATCCAGTCCGGAGCCCGGAAAAAAAATCGTGAGTTGCTACATTTTTTTAACGCTGCGTTCACATCGTGCACGGAACACGGTTGTTTGGGTTAAGTATGTATGCGTTTGATTGGTTCGAACCAACCAAGCTTGTTGCTGATTCATCCAAGAAAAAAAAAACGTACGATTTCAGGATACAAATGGCTCTCAGATCCATCGGTCCGGATCTGGAGTCCGGATTGGAAATCGGACTCCAGATCGGAAATTTGATGTGAACGGTCCTATTCTTTGCCAGGATTTGCGCAATGGGGAGGGGGGAAATAAATGATGAAACTAAAATTATTTTATAGCATTAATTTAGTGAATTCATACCCTTCTAGAATTCTGTTCTTCTGCTTTGTATTCAGAAGGCGTTGCAAAAATTAAGGGATAGATACCTTGCTTCCTATGAAATATTCAAGGCCTTGACATTAAAATAAATTTGTTAATGATTAACTTGTGGTAATTTATCATTTATATTGAATTAACAATATATGCACTTAAAAAAAACATAATACTGTACGGGTACTGAAGGCTTACACTGAGACTTTTATTACTACCATAATTATATTCATCTTAAGGGAAAATCTCATAGGCAGGTTTATGAAGAAGCCAGTTGAGCATATTTGTGTGTTTTCAATCAAGGATAAAATGGAAAGCATATTTTGTGCAAAACTACACTGCTTCAATTACTGTATTGAATATTGATTCAAAGTGGGCGTTTATATGTAGTGTTGGTAGGAAGTTGCATAGTAACTTCACGCTTACCCTGCCATTATATTTGTTTAGCAACAATGTCAACATATTGCACACGATTTTAAACAGGTCGGCGCTTTGATAGTAATTGAGCTTCAGTTTGCAGCATGTCTGTTGATTTGGTTTGTTTGACAAGCTATCACTTGCAAATAAAGGATAATGGTGTCAACTAATCATCATTATGTCAAACTGTCATTACTGTCAGGAATGGGTACTGGGAAGCTACTGGCTGCTGCCCTGACCTCACCTCTAATCTTCTTCAGCAAATATCCCTTAGTCAAGTTATTATTTTTACAATACTATGTTGAATTTATGCATTAATTATGAAAATGTTAATATCACTATCAATATTTTTATTAACCATAATTATCTCAAATCACAGCACCCACTTTTGCAGTAGCCATCTAGACTCTGGCAAGTAATTGTAACATCGTCTAATTTTACAACTATTTTCACAAGAATTACAATTTTAGTCAGAATTTACTGCAAAAAAGAATTTGTATTGAAATAAATTATAAAATGTTTATCCAGGCGATAATTTGGAGATCTTTTTCACCGTTTATTTTCATTATCTTATAACTTCAACAGAAAAAAAAAACATAAATTTATAGGAAGATGCAGACACTATATAAATTGATTGAAATACACACATTTGTACACTTGGTAAAATGTGGCATAAGCATTAAAAATTTAATTGCACAGATGATACTCAAAAACTAGCTCAAATTTTAGCAGAAAATCACTAGGAAAATCGGTGTAGAGAATCGTAACTGCTGCATGATACATTTTTTACAGTATATTTTTAGATTAGGTCAAAGTTAAATTTTCTACAAAATCTGCTTGGAAAATAGGCCCTTATTTTCCGAAATGCGCAGACAAATTTCTATGCCTATACCTAATTTTTTCACTGAGCATATATCCCATAATTAGGAAATGGTAACCACAACACATTGAGAGACCACAATAATAATTTTAAAAAAATTGAATATTTTTTTCTGCATTTGAAATGGCAATTGAAATACGACAATTTACTAGGCCTAGGCATAACTTTTATTTTTAAAAATGCAAAATATATAAATAGGCCTTAGCCTAAGTTAGCTAGGAACACATCCATGTGAGGGCGCTTGTCAAAATCCCGAATAGGAAAGTGTTACCATATCGAGAAAACTTAGCGGTGATATGTTTAGAACATTTCCAATCTTAATAAAATACAAAAAAATGGAAAATAACTCATCCTCATATAAAAATTATGAAAATATCAAAGATTAATATATATACTAACTTTATGTAATGTTAATTTTTGATGTTATTTAAAATAAGACTCTGTCTGTGCCCCGAATGTTTAAATACCCTAGGCTAGGTAGAGTCTAAGCCATTCTAGGCCGTGATATGAATGATGTGTCATCATGTAGCCTACTCTACCAGAACGCGTGCAAATAGAGGAGACATTGCGTCTAGGCATAGATTAGTCTTTTTAGGTTAGGCCAGCTACCTAGGCTGTACACACGGTGTATGCACGCCTAGGCCTAGGCTTACTACTGTAGTCACAAATCCAAGACAGCCATATAGTATTAATAATACTAGGCCTAGGCCCTAGCTAGGCCTATATATAGGCCTAGGCACCTAATTATATTTCATCTATCTAGACCTAGCTCAGCTACCTAGCTAGCCAGCCTTAAATTAACTTAGGCCTAGGCCTATACATTTCTTAGGGGGCTTAGGCTAGGCTAGGCCTTTCCTTGGCCTAGAGCCTAGGCCTAAGTAGGCCCGGCCCCCAGGAAGCCTAGCCTCTAGGCCTACCTACCCTAGGCCTAGCCTTTTTTTTAAAGTAAACTTTAGGCCTTGTGGCAAGACTAAATAGGCCTATACAGACATATGTTTAATATAAAAATACAGCTTACCCTGAATCTACATGCGACATATTTATTTATTCAATTGTAAGACATTTCCAGCATGACAAATTTGAAAATAGAAAAACAGCAAAACAGCAGCAAGGATCGACGATCTCATCACACACATCAAAGTTTATTTTCTTGGTTGCCAAACCCAAACGTTGCCAAGCCAGGTCAAAGGTAGATAGGTCAAGATATTGGAATTGATTGAATGAATTTTTAACACTATAAAAATACATATTAACTATTTAAGTCATTAATAATATTTTTTCTATATATATATTTATATTATTGTTAAAATTTTTATATTATACACATTTATCTTATTAGCAATTGTAATAAAAACTTTTATTTTGTGTAGCCCATATAGCTAGCAGACAGCTTCTCGGTGTGGGCATTGACTATAAAATCGAAGTAGAGAAACAGCTTGTAACAGTTTTTTGTGTGCTTTGTTTTACCAAGGCCGTGGTTTGTGTAATAAATAAGGCTTTTAATTGTTATTTGAATTAGCGTATCTAAAATAAAATGATACTACGTTCCCATAAAATGCATTCCAATCAGACGATTTCCAAAGATGCTAGGCCTAAACCTGAACAAGAGGAAGACCTGCTGGACGATGGAAGCAGCAGTACTGCTGCTCATGTTGAAGAGAGAAAGCCAATTTTGACAGATTATAACGCTGGAGATATGCATGATTCCGCAGATATGGATGGACGTAAAAGAGCATACGGTAGTCGAGTTACTAGACGGTCCATGAAAGTTCGTTTATTAAATGTTGATGTAGTAACAGTAGTTTACATTAATATGTTTTTTTATTCGACTTGTTTCTGGATTCAAACAGGAGTCTTACCGGTGAGTAAATCTCATACTATTAAATTGAATATTTTATTGTAATACTGTACTAGGCCTATTCATATGTTTTGTAGACGTATTTTCCCTATTAGTGAAGAGGTTGCATAAGATGATAGTAATTAGTAATTCAGTCCTACTACTAGGCCTACCTGGGCTTAGTTCACTTCTGGCAATCTATATAAATATGTATGATTAATTAATGTTCTTTGTCTTTTTTGTTTTTTTTTTCTTTTTTCTTTCAGTACCTTACTCGATCATTGAATCTTGATACGGTTGCTTTTGGCTACCTGCAAACAATGTTTCATCTTATACAATTAATAGGTGGCCCCTTGTTTGGTCGGTTTGCTGACTTGTATGGTGGACGTGTAGCACTAAGCTGTGCATTTGTATCAGCTGCGGTGATGTATGGCACTCTTGGAGCTGCGACATCTTCATTTGGTGTTTTCATTTCACGTGTGCCTTCTTTATTCCTTCATGCATACCATGGTACAGTAGTATTATTTATTGGGAATTTTCAAATGTATTTGAGTATGCCTGGGTGGATATAGACCGTGGCAAAAGCCCAAACATAACCTAGTTCATGCTAGAGACCTAATATTTTATACATATTACACTTTCCATTAAAGAATGAATAATAAATTGAAAAGGCATTAACCTTATAAAACTAAATCATTCTGACAATAGGTTTTGAAGTTTTGGATTTTTATTATAACAGTTTTTATACTGTAAATGGTACCACCTCTTCTTATTCATTTCCTGGGACAACTTCATAGCCCAATATTTTATTTACAAACTTCTACTCTTAAATTCCTTAAAGGATTACAAGACGATTTAAGGGTACAGTTTGTGATTAATAAGAATGGTATTTGTGTTGGTTAATTGGTCAAAAATTATTTTCTTGTTGTTTCCTCCCAGCTTCTCAGATGATTATTGTAGATGCCACTGATCCGTCAAAACGAGCTGCTGCCTTAGGTCGCATTTCATTATCATATGGCTTAGGGATGGTCATTGGTCCATTAATTGGTGGTCAGATAGCTAGTAAATTTAGGTAAGGATATCCAACACATATCATACATCATTTATTTCACCAGTAAAATAATAATGAAAGTATGACTGACTGGCCGGATTGGCCAAAAGCAACACAAATACTGTAGCATATACAGTACAAAAATATATAAACATTTGAGTATAATTAAAATAATATATAAGTTCTCTTTAAACAATTTCATTTAAAAATTTAAAATATACAGATGTTAATTACTTATATACAGTGCATAAAATACATTACAAAAAAAAAAATTTTTAATTAACAAAATACGAAATACAGTTAAAATTTAAGTCAACTTTGCCTAAGTCTGATAATTTGTAAGTTGATCTAATTTTACATGCAAAATTGTTGTGTTTTATATTATTTAACAATCTGTAAGTCAAATTTTATCCAAGTCAAACAATATTTCAATGGCATTTTGGATTCGACTTTGGCAAGTTCAATTGTGCAAGAAATATGGTCATTACAAAATGGTAATCGGTACTTTGCATGTTTAATGATGAAATGACAAGGAATAATACTATGATTTTGAAAATCATCATTAGTCATCCATTCAGAATGTGAAATTGGATTGGTGTATTAATAGCTACAACCTATTTTATATCATTTGGTGTACTATGTCCATTATATTTTTTTATTCTATAAAAGACTACAGTGCATGCAAAATCAGACTTTGACAATACAACTATCTGTCTTTCTTGTTGTAGGGAATTAACTGCACATATCTCCATAAATAATAATAATTTGATAACTACAATAAATATTATAATACATTTAATTATTATAATATATACTACAGTACTGTTGGTAGTGTTGTTGAAAACCATAATTTACTAACACCATGCATTTAACATATGCATTGATTATTTCTTTTATGTGTGTATAGCATGATGTTTCTTTTTGTATCATTCACTTACAAACATTATTGTCGATGGTTTTTTTTTTTGGGCTATTTTCGTGCGCAGTGAGCAGTGTGCAGCTTTCGTAGCGTGTGCAGGCTCTATTCTTAGCGTTGCAATCGTCTTAAAATTCATCCCAGCAAATACAAAAGATCAGTCTAGAGTTACAAGTGGAAAACATGTTAATGAAGGTACAGTGTGTTGGAAATAGAGATATTGTAATTTGTTCAAATTTATTCTTATGTATTTTCACAAGAACTTGAAACTAATGAACTTTACACATACAAAATTGTACAACCTAAACATAATCAATTGAATAACATTGATTTAGTAAATGTTTGTATGTATTAATCTGATATTAGTTCAGTTTCTAATCATTAATTAGTATATGATACTAATCAAAATTTCAATCATTATGATTTGTAATGTAAACACAATCAATGGAAAACATTGTCTAATACATGTTTTTATGTATTAATCTAATATTAGTTCAGTTTCTAGTAATTAATTAGTATATGATAATAATAACAATTTCAGGCATTATGATTTGTAACGTAGAAATGTATTACTATTCATTATTCGTGTTGATACTTAATTCACCAATGATTGCAATATCTGCTGCCCTCTATAATTGTTTTCTTTCCCTGCTCTTTCAATTTTTGTTTAAGCTCTGCATTATATGTCATGTCACTTGTAGTAGTTACGAAAAAGTGAAATATAGTGAATTGGAATTGATATAAATTGCTATTTATATTTATTGCTTTTGATATAAATGGACATTTATATATATTTGCTGTCCTCTATAATATAGCTTTTCTCTGTTGCATATATAACTTTTTTTTTTCATCCCAATTAATTGGATGAAGGTATTAATACATAAATCAAAAATGACATTTATCTAATTGTGTTACCTCATAAAAAATGTTTAATATATTTTTAATTTGCTTTATAGAAGCTTGTATGATTGGTTTTGTTAGTTGTTGAATAATTTGAAATTAATAAAACTTCTTTCCAAATTTCAGAATCAAAGTCTTCCGAGGGAGTTTTCAGCATATCAAAGATGATTTCACTTCTCACTCAATCACCTGGTGCCATTTTCTTCCTCTTCTATATGTTAATATCCGGTGCTCCTAGTAACTTATTCCAAAGTATGCTCTCTGTGATCACAATGGAAACATTTGCTTTAACTTCGGATCAGACAGGTTTCCTACTTTCAATTACAGGAGTAATTTCAATGGTAAAGTTGTTGAAGTCGTATCACATAATCTCCTTTCTCAAAATTAAGTCATTTTATTTAGAAAATTACATGCAAGTTTATCCTTGCCTGTTAATAGTTATATCAATAAAAATATCAAAGAAAACAGATCAATTGGTTGGCAATGCAAAATAGAGTGGGCACAGGGAGGTACTTTCACAGATGGTGGACCTATACCACCTCAGCTCCAACTAAGGCTGAAGTAAGAACATTTCTGATTATGGCACCTCTAGATGGCTGGAAATTGCACTTACAGAAATTTGAATATGATTTTCTTTATATCGCCATCTTTAAAAAAATTTGAACAATGTATGGCTGTCTCTTATACACATCTAGATGTGTATAAGAGACAGACATGTTACACATCTAGATGTGTATAAGAGACAGGCCATCCATCCCCCCAACCCCTTAATTCCGTCACTGAGAACATATTCACTTGTTGCATATGTGAATGATAAATAATTTTCTTTTTAGCTTGTTCAAGGGATTGGAATTGGTATTCTTACCAAGAGGTTTAGTGATTCAAGTATTCTTAATGGTTCTATCATTCTCCTGCTTGCCTCATATCTATTACTGGTAAGTAAGGAAAATAGTTTTTTCATTAATTCTCAATTCAATTTTAATCAGATTAAAGAAAATGATAGTCAGAATAATAAAAGTTAATTAGAAAATATTTCCATGTATGCTTGGTATAAATAATGACAATTCTCAATCCATTATCAATGAATTTAAAGCACAAAAAATAATTACCTGAAACAATATTGGAGGTAAATTTAAGTACTTTCTGTATTTTATATTATTGTATTACCAGTTTTCAAAAATGTAAGAAAAAAAGGCCACTGATACTACAGGTCTCCTTCCTCTTAAAGATCACTTTTGGTTCCAGGGTCTTTAACAGCTTTGGTCTCTAACTAGAATAATAAAGATAAAAGAAATTTGTTAATTTGGGACCAAAGAAAAAATGGTGTCTAATTGGAGGGGCTTTAATTAGAGGGAGACCTGTATTATATTATATGAAAATGTATTGTATGAAAATAATGATGATATTATATTATTTAAATAATTATTTTTGATAATTTATTGCTGTATTAATATTATATGAAAATGTATTATAATAATGATGATATTATATTATTTAAATAATTATTTTTGATAATTTATTGCTACTCCTCAAACCTCATTAACAGAGTTTTAGACCAATGAGGGATCCAATTAAATTGTACCTTAGAGATCATACTGCTTATTAGAGGCCTGGCTTATTGATAAGTAATAAATTATTACTTAATCATAGTGATACAGGCAATCATAGAATGAAGTATGTGTGTTTACTATTCATTATCGATAGGCCTTTTCTTGTTTGATCTTTTTCTCCAGTGTTTTGTGTCCGACATAAAGCATCTGGTTTGTGTTCTCATTTTGATGACTTGTGGTCAAAGTGTCATCGGTACACTTCTCACAAGCTCTCTGACAAAGACAGTCTCGGTGACAGATACAGGTTAGATTTTATCTTTATTTTTAATGATGCGAAAAAGTAGAACAAATAGATAAAATAAATCCTAGTTTCATTTTGTTTTTGTAATTTACATGCACCAGCCATGAAAGGATAACATTTAAAATAGATGAAACAAATTCATATTTTTGTTGTATGTTATTTATATAGCGCCTTATCCTTTAGGTTACAAAGCACTTTGTTTTCCCAGGTCTTTGGGTCCACATGTTGCTGCCATATTGGCGCAGTAGCAGGCAACGCCACCAGGTACCCATATACTCTTGGGTGAAAAGAAGCAACGCAGATAAAGTGCCTTGTTCAAGGACACAAGCGAAATGCACAGCGAGGGATTGAAACTCCGACCTCGAGGTTGGGAAACCAAACCGTGGCCGCTGCGCCAAACCGCTTTTGCAAATATCCCGTAAAGAGTAATAATTTTTATTGTCATTTTGCTTTTTGTTTCATAGGTACAATGCTAGGCCTTGGACATGCTTGCCAATCCCTAGTCTCAACCATTTCACCAACCATCGGAGCCTACCTGCTAGAGCAGTTTGGAATCACTTCATTTGGAATTGTTGGCGTTGTTGTATACACACTTTTGCTGCTGACGCCAAAGAGCTAGTGCTCAGAGCAAGGGAGACTAAAGGTTGTAAGTTTAGTTATCATAATTTATAAGTGATTAATGTTTCATTGTAATACAATGGGGAACATGCCTCTTCCACCCAGGAATATCCACTGCAGAATATATAGCTGAAAACTATTAAAGTTATGAATTATGATACTGGTTATTATTTAAATTTAAATATTCATACTGTATATGTACTGTTAGACTTACCACATTGAAAAACTGGAGTTGAATGTCCTATATGAGTTCATACCTAAACACCATTTAAATATTTATTCTTAAGATTTTTTGGAAAATGTATGCATTTGTTAATGCTGATATTTTTTTCCTGTATGTGTTATCTAAATGATTATAATAACTAATTTTCACTCAAAACAAATTTACAAAATGAAAAAGTTTTGAAAAAAAATTGCGAGACAATGTTTTAGCTTGGTGGTTAAGGTGCCTGCCTTCCTATTTCAGGATTCTGGGTTCAAATCCGGTAAAAAGCCTGGATTTGGTTTTCTCCACAGTCCTCCTCCAGCTCATTCTTGGATGTCATTGGGTGGGTCAATCCAGCCCCAATTGAGCCTGCAAGTCTGTTCATTTACCCTTTTCTTATCAGTTTTTTCCCCAAAGTAGTTTGTAATAGTACAGTATAATCTTTTGGTGTTGTATAGTTTTCATGAAGACATCACTATCAAACAATAATGGTACATTTCTTTTTGCATGTATGTCAGCACAGGCCTACTATTTAATTTTTCCCTAATTTTCTAATAGTGTACCTTTGAAATTCAAATACTAAAGCGCAATATTTGAGTTTCGTACTTTTTATTTAGGGATGTCATTTGCTGATTTTTTTTTAAATTATTGTTGAGAGCTATTTTAGAATTTACCACAAACAGTATAATTAAGGTTATTTTGTTATAATTTTATTCATAATTTCTGTCAGGCTGTCAGGGATTGATTTTAAAAATGAATTTTTTAACCATTTTTAATATACAGTACTCTAATATAAATTGTTGAAATAGAACATTTTTATTCTTCAAATTTGAAATATTACCGATATCACAAACTTATATAATAAAGCTATTTTACTATATTTTCATAATTCTAAAAATGGTATTTAAAATGAGTATTTGGAAATAGGTTTTAAAAGTTTTATATTTTTAACATTATTATAAGAACCATATTTTTATTCAGACCAACTGCATTTAAAATATAGAATAAATCTTGAAAATTTATTATTGAGTGTTTTTTATATTTTTGTGTGTATTTTAAAGCAAGCATTTAGGTATGCTGCTGATGTGTGACAAGTCAGCATCTTTTCTTTATCAGAAATTGGGTACTTGTGGCCCAAGAATTGCCCGATAGGGGTTCGGGCGGGCGATGCCCCGATGAGGGGACCTGTTTTTAACCGATTCTACCACCACCATCACATCCCAGAAATATAAAAACATGGAACATCATGCCTAAAGGTAACAGCAGCGGATAAAAGGCAGAGAAGTGTGTCCAGTTATGCCTGGGCAAAATTTAGTGTTGTACATGGATTCAATAAGAAGTATATACATGTGTACTTTATTTCTAGGTGTAGGTTCCAACTTTAAATAACTCAAAGAACTGTTCCTGGGTTATTAGGGTACATAAATTAATGGTGGGAGTATGTCCAATCCTGTTTGTGATTCAGTAAAAGTTTCATTCCACACCTACAAACAGGACCCTACATTGCCGTGGGTGAATGCAGACCAAGCGTCTTGATCAAAGTTAAATACTATACTTTGCGAGTGTTGACACAATAGATTCATGTTGTGGTAAATGAATATAACCCACTTTTCCTGGCAAAACTTCCTGATATAGAAACTATCTTAAAGTTGGTATGAACGCACCAAAACAGCCTGGTTCCCTGAATCGAAATCACATGAGAATCAATATACAATTTCCTATTACAGCTCTGTATTAACCTGTTGATAAAGATAATGCTTTAAAACAAAGTGAATTCCTCTTTTGAATTTTGTCAAAATAAAAATATATTTATTAACATGGATTGATAGAAATAATAGGAAGTAGAGAGGACTAAATGGATAAAAGAATAATACGGTGTTACTAACGCCTGGTAGCCTAGGTGAGATGGGTTATACATCCTCTGTCTGTCATGTGACTAACCCATACAGTACCAAACAACCAGTAATCACCAATAATTGCAAGATTACTTACCATCTCAATGGCCAACGCTGCTGGGTCATTTAAAGTTTTCTTCGGGAATCATTTATGTTTCATATGGCCAATGTAACAGCATGGTTAAAACGAGGTCTGTGTCTTATGACAAACAGGATAAAGATATTAGAGTGTGGAAGTGATAAACAGATACTCGACCTCATCAGATTATCATATTATGTCCGATTATAAACATTTGATTTATTGATGATCAAGCGTTAAGTTCATGATGGGTGAGCCTTGTGCAGAGTGCGTCTTGATGCATCTTGTCTGGTGCATCTTATCAACGCGCGTGTACGGTTCTGGTGAGTCTTGTCCAAGCATGGAGGAATTAGTTTAGTCTAAACTAATTCCTTCATGGTGGTCCAAGTGCGTCTTTTTAATCCGTGACTTGTGTCTTGTCCTGGTGTGTCTCCATATGAGTCTTTTTCAAGTCCGCCTGAATCTGGTGCGTCATTTACCAGGTGCATTTTGACTATATGCTGCTTGTCCTTGTGTTTCTTGTCATTCCACACCCTAAGTTTATATAACAATTTTTCACCATATTTTTCAAGAATAAATTTATACAGTATATTGTAAATCAACATGCCTGTAAAATTCTTTGTGATTTTAAAAGCCAGCAACCGACATGGCGTGGGTATCTAAATAGAAGACCGATGATTAGAGTTTGAGTGCAACACCACCAGAGTTAAACATTTTTTTCTGCAAACGGTGATGTTGGGGAAACGTAGTAATATTCCCAGTAGCTTATACAGTATTCTTTCATCTCAGTTTCTCCGTGCACCAGCATACCAAACAATAATATCACGATCTAAATTTCATGAAATAAATGACTCACTTCAATGCTCCTTCAATCAGTGGCGCATCTTGGA
>NW_022751954.1:340469-345851 GCF_011630105.1 Anneissia japonica
CTGATGCAGGGATTGCGTGGAATCACAATTCTTCATGAGAAAATGTATATGTATTTTCTACATATTAGTAGACTCCAAAATCGACTAAATAAGCCTTTTAAAACCCCTAAATTGGTATATTTTTCGGGGGCTTCGCCCCCTGGAACACTTTCGTGAGATATTGGGCGACGCCCGACCACGCCCACTTGTTTTGTCGGGGACAACGGTCCCCACGTCGGGCAGATCCTGGCGCCACCACTGGGCTGGTGGGAGGATTGAAGGTGAAGTGGGGATCGATAGTTAGGTGAGGGGACACTAGCTTTCAAAATAAGGTGATTTGAGGTGACTTTTAACTACGCGAGTGGGGTCCACCGCCATCCCCGCGCAATCCCAGACACGCCAATGTCTTCAATTAATGTATACATGCTAAAATTAATGACAAAGCAACGGGAGGTGCATTTTGATCCCAAGTGCCATATCTGAATACATGGATGGCCACTTTCTATAAATTTTGTGTCACTCATATACTAGTACTCTGATCTGATGTTTCATGGTAGAATGTTTATCATTTCCTCAAATGGCTGGGAGGTAAGGTGATGATATAATATACATCACATAGGGCAGCAACATTCCTTATACATTTTAGGAAACTTTTACATTACTCAAATAGGTCTATATTACAGAACTGGGCCTGAATGTTACCTGTGATGCCATATGTTATGACACACATAGTCACACTTATTATTTAATAGTTGCATTTGCAAACGCGATGGTAATTTGACACTTGTGTTTAGGAAATATGAAACATCAGTTTTAATGTTGCTCACGACCTGACCTGAGTTGCACTCATGTGCATCGGCGATCAGCGAGCGCGTACATGGTATGCAAATGTAATACGGATTGCAAGTCAACCTTGGTACGGAAAACTCAGGATGTTTGCATTTGTGTTCAGCAAGGAGAACTTCGGAATCGAAGTGATTGTCGCCTTCCGGGCTTTGCGTGAGCCTCGGGCTAATATGAACTTCGAGTGGTTCATATTGAAATGCTAATCCTACTGAGACCTCTGACTAAAACCTGTCTCCGCTGCCTTTCCTCCCAAATCGCTTCATTCACGTACGAACTGTGAACCAAACAATCGAACGTTTCATGTATGTCGCTGTTTGCAAGTGTTGTACATTTCAGTGAGTCTTCCCGTGAAATCTGTGGCTTCGATCGGAAACAATGAATACCGAAGAATTGTTCATCATTGCATGGTCTTGACCTAGAAGTATGAACCTAATGCCGAATGTGTATATTGAACTTTAACTATTTATTAGTAAATAGTACGGTAACACAGTGGTTGCACATAGCGACTATGGAGAAAGGGGTGAACTCCTTATGAAATGGAGGAACTCATTCACTTTTACTGCTTTCTAATTGTTCATTTTTATTTGATGGGTATGGAAAAGCAAACTATTTTTGGAGACGAAAAACATTGACAAGTAAATTGTTGATGAGTTTTCCATAAACTCGTCGAATATTGTGCAACGCTCATTATGAGACAGTGTCTGAAAGAACATTCTTGCTTCAGAATTCAACGTCTGATTCTGAAACACTCATTCTTGGGTTATCATCTGTTCTGTCATTCAGTAATGTTCAGTTCGTAATTTTTAATTTTGTTTGTTGAGGTGGTTGTTAGGGCCATTATTTCCCAAGCATTTTCCCCATCATTTTCACGGGAGTAGAAAACAAGCTAAGTGCTCTTGTGAATGTATATTGTTTGTGTTAACAAAGTTTCAAGTTAGTCTCATCGTTATAACGTGGAAACTCATGTACTGTACTTTAGGCTGTAGCGTGATGATTACTTTCCGCTTCATCCTAGGGTTGGAGGTTCCAATCGTGCAACTGTCAAGATACATTTTTTTCTCACGACTGAAAATACTCTCACTTCCGAAGTCTCATAACGAGACTTGGTTTATATTACAGAAAAAAACTGTTGTCTGTCCATCCTGCAGTTGGCCCTTGTCCATTAAAATGGAATTAATCACTATAACATGAGTTAAGTTCTAAGTGACACAAGATAAAAAAAAAAGTGGATGAAAAATATGCCACAAACTTCCCGGGACCCTGCTTATTCGCTCTGACTGCACCCTGCTTATTTGCACTGAATGCGTCTTATTCAAGTCATGCAGAAATAATCTATTATTCGTATTTGTGTAAGGTTTCACAAAAAGTATTTATTTTCTTCCAATTTTTAACAAAAAAGTTCTTATCTTACCCTAAACCTCCATACTACCATATCTAACTCTTTCAAGCACATACCTCTCCATAAAATATCCCCGATGAAAACTCGAACAGTGCAAGTGAAAGACCGGCATAGGCCTAGTGTTAGATATAAAATATAAAACTCAACATTTTATTGCACTACAAACTGTTTCACAAGGAGGGTTTTTGCAACCATCAAATTCTAGGCTCTGAATGAAGCCTAATTGGAATAATATCAGTAATACATAGGCCTAATTAATCACTGAGGGGCAAAAATGTATTATTGATATAGGCCTATCCCAAATAGACTTCATTCAGAGCCTACACCTGATGATTGAGGATTGATTGAGGATTCATGAAACAGTCCTAATGCAATTATGAAATATTTAAAATAAACCAATTTTTTTAACAACTGGTTTATTTAAAAAAAAAATCGTCTTCCACCAATAACATATTGAAACCAGGTGAAATTAATAAATAAGATATCGAATATTTAACATAGTGTCATTTGATTGGAGAAGGGAGAGAGAGATTAGTGGTCGTAGGTCTGTAATATCGTACGGGCAGCTGTGGTCTACATGGTATGACGCTCGCCGAGCTAGCGAAAGATTGCGGGCTCGATTCCCACCAGAGACCTTTTTTTCATACAACTATTAGTAGGAAACTTTCGTTGATGAACTGTTTGATACGATTTTTTGACAATGTGTTACTATCTACTTGATTTATATTATTATTATTATTATTATTATTATTATTATTATTATTATTATTATTATTATTATTATATATATATATATATATATATATATATAATAATGATAGTGTAGTTTTATATATATCAGTGAGATAGTGTGCAGTGCAGGGTATGTTGCAATAGGCCCATTTAAAGAACCAAAAATAGAACGACAGAGAAGCACATCATTATTTGTGATTCAAATCCGGAATTTGCAGTAGGGTACACTAACAGACAAATAAGGAAACACCTCTTTACAGGTTTTTGACTGGAAACGCTTCCTACTACACATGCAGTACAATAGTGTCGGTGGCTGAGATAAAAGCAAATCTAGGTTTTAGTTCATTAGGTAAAACCATAAAGGAAGCTTTCACTTTTACAATTTTTTGTAAAATGATTCCATAATATTGATAATAATTTTAATAACAACAACAAACATAATAATAATACTAACTCAAATAGTCAAGTTTACTACAGATTAGGGAACAGTGAAATTACACTGTACACTAACAGACAAATAAGGAAACACCTCTTTGCAGGTTTTTGACTGGAAACGCTTCCTACTACACATGCAGTACAATAGTGTCGGTGGCTGAGATAAAAGCAAATCTAGGTTTTAGTTCATTAGGTAAAACCATAAAGGAAGCTTTCACTTTTACAATTTTTTGTAAAATGATTCCATAATATTGATAATAATTTTAATAACAACAACAAACATAATAATAATACTAACTCAAATAGTCAAGTTTACTACAGATTAGGGAACAGTGAAATTACACTGTAATTTCATTGTTCCCTGCTACAGATGATCATCGCTCCTATATGAAATACATTGTCAGTGGTAGTTCCAGAAATTGACACAAGTACATTTTCTATAGATGACAACCTCCTATTTAACGCCGTAAAACCCAGCTCTTAGATTTGTCATGGTCTTTATATAGTATTAAGATGTTTGTCGCTGCTTTTTCTTGCAACTGCATTTATTCTTCCACAAATTATGTTGATGTATCTTGTTTAAGGACCAGTGGTTAGATTTTTTTATTTCCGAATTTCCTTTTACGTTGGTGGACGGACTGCATGCTGGTTCGACTTTAATATATAATAATAATAATAAAAAATAATGAAAATTTTGATAGTAATGATAATTAAAGGGGGCCAAAAGTAGGGCCGATCGAGATAACACCACTCTAGGGGGTTTCCGGAGGAATGCCAACGCGATTGTTTTGTTCTAGGCGCTCGAATATAAACCTCTGAGGATTTTTGGATCACTTTTCTTTCTTTTAATTCTCTTCTTTCCCCCCCCCCCCTTTTTTTTTTTGACTTTCCAAAAGGGGATGACGGGGCCGGCACGACTACCCTAAATCCGCCCCTGATCGTGATATTTCTAACGATAATCATATAAATAATAATAATAATAATAATAATAATAATAATAATAATAATAATACATAACAATATAGAAATAAAACAATGTTCTAACAAGTGATAATATTGCTAACGATAATGTTAATAATAGTAATAATTATGATGATGATGACTATGATGACGATAATAATTAGTACCCTACTGATAATCAAAATGATAATGATAATAATAATAATAATAATAATAATAATACCAAAATATAGAAATAAAACGATGTGTGTGATGTCATGAAAGCTCGGCCTACGAACATTTTGTTTATAGCATCAATGCATTCGTGGCTTCATCACTTCTTTACTCTAGAAATCCGAGCTGTAAGGAAAAGAAGTTTATTTGGAGAAATTAATGGAAATTACATGGATTAAGACCAACATGCTTAGCATGTATTATGCGTCAAGTGTCATTACTACACTACATCGTATCGTCCACAGTCCAGCTCACCTCGAGCAAATCTACTAATTATTAAACAGAAAGTAGGCCTATCTAATTTAGGAGATCATAATCATATTATCATAATGATATAGTTCTATGATTCAATTTTGAGTAATTTGTTTAAGGCTAGGGCGGTGTCGCAAATCAAAAGAATGATTTATGAGGTTAATGAGACACTCGGTTGTCCCCAATGGCGACTGAATTTGTCGAATTTGATGAGGTAAAAAGGTTGCAGCATAAATTATTTTAAACTTGCAAGGCGTCCCATTTGAATCAGATAGTTCTCTGGTCAATTCATAAAAATTAAATTGTAAACGATGTTAAAATCCAACTCAACTTAAATGTAATATGTTGCTTACGTAGATTTATCGTTGTGACGCACCGTGTCCATATGGTCCAAATTATATGACTATGTAGCCTATGTTTGTTTTGACCTAACCTATCTTAATATCGTTTACTCTATCAATTTGGATACAAGTTTCACACACGGTAATAATGCTGAAATAAATAATTTACGATATTTTTAGCTGTTGCTTATCAAATTTGTATCTCTACCGAGATCTAGACCTATA
>NW_022751954.1:347866-364233 GCF_011630105.1 Anneissia japonica
TGACTTGTTTGAATAATTTGGATTAATCATGTGACAATAATACATAGTGCGAACATTTACATTTGGGATAATCAATGTTAGATTATTTTCACATGTTTAACGATATCAACTAAATCAGGGTGCAATGACACCCATATATATATTTTGCCTAATTTCAATGTTAAGTGATTTAGGAGTCTTGACACAACATTTCGTGAACATTTTCTGTGCTTCAAAATTGAATTAATTTCAGCCGGAAATAGAGCTTCCTTTTTGAGTAACAGCTAAGGTCGGATCGAGTCATTCAAGCGAGTACGAGCGGTTACCCTGGAAAGCCATGTATAAAAGGCTCTCTGCCTGGCACTGTTTCAGAACAGTTGGCTAAACGTGTGACTTTAAAGCATCGACGTTTATTAAGTACCTACATAGGATTATAACAAGACATACTGTGTCATATCAGGCAATTGGCTTACTTTTTTTAATTGGCTGAAAGCTTCGAAATAGTATCAAGACCAACAAAAAGCACTCATGACTTTGGAATCAGTCTTCAGAAACTTTAACTTTAAAGCTTTCAAGGATCTGGATATAAATCGAAAGATGAAGACGATCTCTGATGGAAACTCCAACCCGATCACAAAAGAAGCTATCATCAAGGATGGCGTCATTGAGAAACGTCGAGATTCAAAGAAACTACCGAACAGTAGTTGGCGCCCAAAATTCTGCGTGTTGACTGCTGAGAGTTTAACTCTCCACAAGAAAGCATCGTCAGATGATACAGAGTACTCGCATAGGATTTCTCTTATGGAGGTAACATCAGTAGAAAAAATTGAGAAAGGCAGACGGCATATCCATTTTGATCTGGTGACACGGATGCAGAGACTAGGCTTACGGGTTCCTTCAAAAGATGTCGACTGGCTAATCCAAATACAACTAGCAGTGGTCGCATGCAAGAACAGAGATGACTTCAGACGAGAACTTACTACAAAAACGTCTCTAATTGCGACGAAGTACAATTTAAAGAAGAATCCAAAGAACTTAGAAGAGGTCATACTAGATAAAGATGCTGAATATGGAGATGGTAAGTCATCAGTATAGCCTACCTAATATCAGAAATAGTTAACGGTTTTTATTATAATTGCAATATGTGAATTATTATATAAAAAATGGGGTGTCCAACCTTGATCCACAAGTTCCAAATGATTAATGGTATTGCCTTCAATTAGCAGATCTACTGTCAATGTAGTAGTTTGTTGTAATAATATAATATATTACCATATAAGATTAGATTTCAAAAAATAACTGTACTTGTGGTATTTCTAATAAGTAGTAGAAACTGCATGGTGTTTTGTAAGTGGCCCAATTAGACGAAGTAATATTTGTGCAGTAGAAGTAGTAGCAGAAGCAGTTAGTTACAAGATCTGACACAGGCCTATTGATGAAACATTGTGCAGTGTATACAATCAATAGAACATTAGCTGCTACAACATTCAGAAATAAATATGCCTAACATAACAGCTAAATTCGACATTTTCGGATATTTGGTGCGAACAAAACATCAGTTGTCAAGTAATTTATGAAATTTACATTCCGTTGACGATTGAAGATAACATCTGCCTGAAAATTATAAATTGAACAGTTGTTGTTTCAAAGAGTTATCTAAAGTTCTCATAGGCTTGTCCGTCAAACCGAATTGGTCTGCCGAGGTTTGCTAATATCTCTTGAGCTCACATCAGATAGCTCAAGTTTTTATTCCTTAATAATTTTGATCACTATCTCCAGTGATTAAACATTAAAAAACTACATTGGAAAATTAAGTTGATTTTTTTATGTGGCACATCACGTGGGTAAATCAACAGGTGAATACTAATTAGATTAACCAATGATCGTATAGCTTTGTATGACTCAGTACCGGTACCTGTTTCTGTGCACATTTACCCCCCTCGATCTGTCAGTGACAACACACTCAGGCCTCTGCCGATAACAGTATAGCAGGTCCGTAAACAGGGGGTCGGGGATTGGTACGAAACCGAGAGTTTCACTTGAATTTAATTTGATGAGGCAAAAATTACATTTAAATTTAAGAAGTATTAGTTTGGCACATGTAAAATGCTCCCTGAAAATGTCAGAAAATGCAGTTTCAGACATCTGGTGCTGTTGTTGCTGACTTGTAGGCCTAGACCTTATGCATTGCTATTTATTTATTTATTTTTTTGCCTGGTGTATACCCGTTTTCTGTAGTGTTGGTGTAATTTTAGCATATAGGCCTATTATTCGTTTATTAAGTCGCATACCAATCATGAAATCAAGTAATTTTACCTTTGAAATTGATTATATTTAAGCAGCAAGATTGAGCTTATTTCCTTTATGTAGGCCTTAACTTGACTTGACTTCATTTGGCATTGAAGTACAACAAGAGAATGCAATTCAAATTAAACATTAAAAAGGTGTCAAATACGATCAATTAGGTCAAAAATTAATATAAAAAATTGTTTAAAATATGATAAAATCAAGAGAAAAATAGAAGGCAGAACAAGAAAAGGAAGAAAAGATGCCAGGAAAGGCCATAAAATCATAAGACTTAATTCCAATGGGGTCCTATGACAACTTTTATTATTGACTATTTTGAATACTGAAAAGCGTAACATTATTTTGCTATTAATTGACAATGACTGATAAACGTACATACACTTGATCTCTTTGTTTATTCATAATGTTCACATTTCTCATCGGATCATTTCTTATTGTTTTGTATAATTGTTTCAGGAATCGGTATTACGATTCGACGAGCAGGAGGATGTATTGTTGTTTCAAGAATTCTGCCCGACGGACCAGTTGAGAGAACACAAAAGCTACAACCAGGTATATCTCACTCTATTTTATTTCGGGTTGAATTACCAGATTGTGTCTGTACGGACAGAAATGTGCTTAATACAGGAATTAGGCATATACAAATGAAACATATTCAGTTGCGGATCCAGTAGGGGAACGTGCCCCCCTCCTGTTTTGCTACTAAAAATTCAATGCATATCAATGTTTTGTGCTAATCTATCTGAAACTGCTGTGCCCCCCCCCCACCTCGTTTGAAAAATTCTGGACCGCCCATGATATTCGTAGGTCTATAGTTAAATCTCTGACTGTTATTGTAGGCTCCGGTATATCAAAATTTATGTTTAAATATATGCATTTTACAATAGTAATATAAGATTTGTATAGCGCTCATATCCATTTTAAAGAAATGCTCAATGCGATTGAGAAAACGAACAGTGGAAAAAATATATATATAGGCCAATAAAGCGCACCACCTACATTTTTAATGGAACGCAAGTATGCTTCAATTTCTAAATTCAATAAGTTTTAGGTTGTTATTGCTAATAATCCAAAATTGTATGATGACTTTATGCGTTAACACTCTCACTCTTTAGATCTCTATAACAGAAATAGAATTTTAAAAAAAAAACACTTTTGGTGCAGGTTATATGTCATAGTTCTATTATAATATATAATTTCGCCTTATAATTTAATTGATTGATTGATTATCATCAGTTTTACAACTTAATAATTTTCTGTATTGCTATCAATTATTATTCGTTCGTTGGTGTTATTGCTTTAACCTTGGTAATGACACAGTGTTTCCCTAATACATCCACCCCTATCAATGTCAATTATAAACATTTTTACGCAGGTGATGAAATTCTCAACGTCAATGGAATCGAGATATTGGATCAAGAAGCAGAAGAGGTGGCCCAGCAGATTCGATCTATCCAAGGATCAGTTGTTTTACTCATAAAACCACTCATCAAAAGGTGTGTTCAATCTCTCAGCCTAATTTAAGATGTATTGCCCCTATGAAAAATACAAAAAAAAATATTTAAAAAATCATTTTTGATATTAAATTGCTCATTGTGGAGTAACATACTGTATCAATTTGAACATAGAAGTATGATATTCAAAAGATATTAACCCATAGATTCAAATCAGGATAAACATTTTTTTTTATATTTTCTGTGCTCAAGTGAATAATTTGTATGCTACTGCAAAATGAGGAACTTAATTTCAAAATTATTTTTCTGATATTTTTTCTCATTTTCAGACTAGAAAATTACAGTACATCTCTAATTGAAAAAACTATACGAGTTTACTCAATATTATAATGCGTTTGTTTTGATTATAACGCGTTATTCAGATTGAAATCTGTTTAAAGCTTCAATAATAGAATTTTTTCTTCAAACTGAAAGCATAATAAATCCATTTCGGTTGTGTCTGGACTGCTTCCCTCCAGGGACTTGTCAGGAGTGTTTACAATTGAAGAAACGTTCGCACAATATTGATTCTGAATTCAAGTCCTGTATTCAGAATTGTTACACATTAGGCCTATAGTATTTTGGCTTGAGTAAGTCTCAAGTGGTAACATGATTCGAGGATCATTAATGAAGGTTAGATGAGTCATAAATCTTATTTCTAAAAACAAGATATTTCTATTGTTTTTTTTAGTTCAAAAACGTGAGAAAATAAGCCTAAATTACATAGTTTACTTTATTTCTGAAAAAAAGTATATCTTTACAGAATTGATGCGATTATCGGTACCAAACCATAGTTGTTTTGGAACTTAGGTTATTTTTGTTTTGTACTCCTCAATATCTGTAAATAATACTTCAATGTCGAACAAAAAGCGTTTTCAGGGGGCCAGTGTTGATTTTCTTATTAGTATACAGTAAACTATTGGTTTGTCACAAATCTCTATTGATATGTCCATATAAATTGGATTTTTCATCACGTCACGTTCAAGAAGTCTTATAAGAAGCATTGATGAAAAAACAGCTTCGTCTTCTGAATCACATCTGTGATTTGATAATCAAGGAGTTAAACCTTAAATTAATGCTAAATAAGTTAGTCCCACTTTTGTCTTATATCTGCAAGATTTTTAAAAAACCAATTCACTTATCTGTGTTAGACAGTAGCGTATCTAGAAGTCTTGAAATGGAGGTGCTGATGGGGTGGGCAAGTGATTCTGGGGGCGAGTAGGGGAGTCGAGTAATTTTTGGAGGGGGTAAGCCCCCACCCCCTCGGCACTCCCATATACCCAACTGGTGTTAGAGACGTGGATGTAGTTTCTTTTTTATCGTCGGATCACTCTACAAACTCTTTTAAGTTACTTTATTGTATCTCTACAAACTCTTTTAAGTTACTTTATTGTATATATTTGTTCACAACACAATTTATATACACTAGGCTTATAATTTTTTTAATAACATTTCGAAGAAAAGGCCTTAATCTTGGTATTGACATCAGGCAATAACCTGTGATTAAGTTGTTTCAAATCGCCGGAAATATGACTCATATTTCTGTATGGTGCATAGAAATGAAATTCACTTAGGCCTACACTGTAAATTACCAAACCTTTGCTTATTCATTAATTTCACTTTCTTGTTCGCGTCTCGCCTGACATCACCGCTGCATCATGCACCAGTACCTGCCTGTGATTTCGTTCTGCTTTACTCGTCCAGCAACTAAACCAGTCAATAATATTTGTAGCAAAACATTTATTTTATCAATTTAAAATCGTGGGGAATTTCTTTCCTCCCGAATTATATTTTTCTAAACAAAATTCCGATGACAAGCCTGCATGTTCTATTTTATACCCCGGTTTTATTAATCATTACATAGTGTAGGCCTGCGGTATCAGTTCAAGATATTTATATATTTTTTTAAATTTTGGTAATTTCAACATTTGTCAGTCAAGACGGCGCTGATGATTCAGAACAAGATATTTCTACATCAACAAGACCTCCATTCTTTGAGAGGGGTGCCCGTGTAACTGTACATGCAGATATGCATAACAGTGCTTATAGAAGTTACCAAGGTATTTTAGCCTTGCAATGAAATGGATGCATTTGGATCGCGCATGTATAGGCTAAGCATGCTTGGGCTGGGCACTAGTGCTTGTGAGCATCTCTCGAGTGATAGCAACATCATTCATAATGACAGACATGATAAAGTCGAATCGTGGAACTACTTTACTTTTTGCATGTGCAACAAGTTGTATCCGTGACTGAGAGCATGGCAACAGACACGTGCCATGGATAAATCAAGCTATTGTCCCACGATTACATTAAAAATAATAAACAAATTTAAGAGCATTAACAGTGCTGTTCTTTAATGTGTCTATTGAGACAGACATAAATAAATAAAAGTAAATACGGCTACTTTACAATCAGAACTTTCCTAGATCGATCCACACCTTTTTTTTTTCTTAATTTAAGACCATCATCCATCATGTGCATTTTAAAATAATTTCACAATGCAAGTACCGCATTCATAATAAGACTAAAGTTAGCATGTTTTTTGCATGCATGGAATTGAATCACAGTTTGCGTGTTCAACTAGGCTTAGGGCCTATTCGTGGACACGTCTGAGAGTCAGACGCTTAAAATGTGGTCGACTTGTAAATCATAATCTGGTACCTCTTGTCTTGGTTGTTTGGTTTTTCGACCATCTATCGTAAATCTCCAATAGAAGCCCCATGAGTTTAATCTCGAGAAGTAGCCCATCTCGAAAATAAGTTCCCCCCCCCCCCCCCTCTTCAGTTTGCAAAAGTACCGTAATCTCGAAAAGAAGCCATGGACTTCTAATCAAGGTATTCCTAATAGGCCTATGGGAGATACTTACATTTAGACTGACGTTGTCTTCAATTATTATTATAGCGTGTTAGTATGAATAGTTTTATTGTACTAGCATGGTTAATATTTTAAAAAATATAAACAGAATTTCGAATTCCATAGTTCCATGTCGTATAGTAATACTGTATCAAAATTGACAACATTCATTTTGAGAAGAACCCCTCCCCCACTTTTCAGTTTGCAAAAATAATCTCTCGAAAAGAGGTCCATCTCGAAAAGAAGCCATCCTAGGGTCCTTAAAAAATAAGAACCCCAGTGTTTTTATTCGAGGTTTTACGGTATTTGTTTACTTTAAACCATGAGGGTGAACCAGGCCTACAGCAACCGCCGATCGTTTGGACCCAGAGGGCCGTACTAACTGGAGAAACGAAAGTTTCAGACAACTCACGTGCATGCCGGGGTGCTAGCATGTGCAAGTAGCTTTTCTAATAACTGTGCATGTGGTTGTTGGTTTCTATATATAGTATAAAAACCTACACGTTGACTTGATGATTCACATAGTGAGCTTCCATTCATAAATTGGCACATTTGATAACATTGTTAATTCAGTTCAACAAAATATAGTAACTTTTTAATGGTATGTCGTCTGCACATTATCAGCATCACAGATGTTCTATAATGTTAAGGTATAATTGTATTTCAAATACATATTTTGTCTAACCATTGTCCCCTTATATTTGTGGTTTATTCGTTAATGCAGAATTTTTGTAACGATGGTGAGGGCGCACTCCAACTATAAAATTTAGGATACACTATACGTTTTTTCTCAAATGTTTTTATTATCAAATATCACTGATTAAAATGTTTCTCCTTACTGAAGACAGTATCATGTGATATGTACACTAAGCCCAATCCTTCGATTCATATAGACTAGCAACTCCTTGTCCAGTTAACTGAACCGCACTGACACATTTGGCTATGGTTGATATAATTTACGGAAAAAAGATGCCAGAAAAAAGGAGTATAAAAGCTTAATTAAACTAAAGTCTGCAAATGTGAAATATATGGTTTACCTCAAAATGACTATCATTATCGAAGAAGAATACATCGTTACATTGTAGCAAATGAACATTGAAATTAACAACATTTACAATTAAGCATGGCATCGAACAACACTAGATACGGTAGCTAGAAAAATTAAAATAAAACCGAATAAACCCAGTTTATCGGATTAAGTCTGTATACTTACTACTTTACAGCCTCGTCGCCGAGAGGTCCTTCGTGTCCTTCTCCGCCAGAGCTGCCCAAGAAATCCCTCTAACAAGATCTGTAATGTAAGTCTGTATAAAGTCTGAAAAACCCCAAATCTCAAGATCGAAACATATCGTATTTCCCTGATTCCCGGACTATTTCCTACGGACATTGATTACCAGTCAATTTATGGTTAAGCAAAGATTAAAAATTCGCCTGTTAGGCCTAATTTGCGAGGAAAACATGATTTTTTTCTAGTAAAGGCCTACTGGTTCTTAATTATACGAATTAGGCAATGAAAATATTAAATGTTATTGTTCAAGTTTATTAGCTTGAACACTGACACTGAATGACTGTCTTTAAAATTATCACGACTGCGATAATGTTTCTTTTGTACTAAAAATAATCTGAAATAGAATTAATCTGAAAACAAATAATAAACTGGCAAGTATACTAATTGGATTACTTTTCTATTACTTTGTTAAAATTCATAATCATGTATGATAATTGTTTTTTGTTTATTTTTTTATACAGCATATCGCCCTGTCCGACCACTGAGTACACCTATACCACAGAACTTTGACGAGTTAGAGTCGACGTACCACCGCGATGTTCGGAATGAAAACCATGACAATAACCGAAGGGAGAGCGAATCAGGAGACAGTAGTGACCAGGCAACAAACGTACCAGAACCTACAGTTAGAAAACCTATGGAAACTGCTTTAAATTAAACCTATTATAAAACTGTAAATCTGGAAAAGAAAATATATGACAATAGCCCATACTGAGACGACAGAGTAATACATAAAGTAGACCTCTTAACACAAAAATACAATTATTAAATACAAACAATTCTTTATTAAACTGGGCAACTGGCCAGATGGTAAGAGGCCGAGTGCCAATATTTCGGGTTCAAGAGAGGACGGGTGGCTACGGTTTGGTGGCAAGGGGCCAGGTGGCAAAGGGCCAGGTGTAAACGGGCCTAGTCCTTAGCTGAAATATATATGCTTATATAACCTAATCAATCAATTTCTCTTCTGATTTAATACGTAACGTAATGAATACAATAGGCCCAATGCGTTTCAAATTATGTATATATATGTAAATATGAGAGAGTTTTAAGTATATTAAATATGCTGATTCATTAATGTTATGTTCAATGCGATGATCCAAGAACACGGTTTTAATCAGAAATGCTATTACCAATCTGTAGAGGCCTTAATTTGAAATTCACTCGTTCCACATACTAAGTTGGCCTACAACGATTAGCCTTCAACGATTAAGCATATTTTAACTTTTGAAAACAGTATGCCGGTACCAAACGTTTTGCCTGTGGATATTTTATAGTAAGCATACAGTACATGCTATTTTCATAAACAGGCATCACTGGAGACTTTTGTACAAAATGTTTCTGCACACAATGCACTCCCTATAGTTTTTACCATTATTCTACAAGACTTGTACGACTATTTATATTATTCGTTCATGTAAAATATCAAGGTATAAAGATTATTATATGTTGTTAAAATAATATTAACCATTTCGTTGTCGACTCTGTTATATATGTTGAATGTTTTTGAATAAAATGTTGAAATAAATAATTCTGATTTGCTAGTGATTCTTTCAATTAAATGAAATACTACAATTCTATTGAATGTGCTAGTGGAGAAAACTTTCACCAAAAGGAGTTACAGCGTGCGACAAAGGATTGGATTACAAACTTAAAACACAGTGAAATGTTTCAAGTTCAAATCAAAATTCTCAGTAGGTCCAAGGTCGTTGATCCGTTGCGAAAAGTTGGGCGGGTGGACGAATTCCAAGACTTGGCGGGAGCCAGGGGGACCGCCCGGGGCCCCGGTGGGGTCCAGGGGCGAGGCCCCAGAAGCTCTGGATAGCCTTTTATAAGATTGTGAGATTTTAGATGTGCTCGTTTTCACATGTTTGTCATTCTACACGTTTTAACGACGAAATAAATGATATCAGTGTCGGATCAAGGAATTCGAAATGGGGAGGGCCAGGGAGGAACTTTCAAAGATGGAGGGTCTATGCACCTCAGCCCTCAGCTGAGGTAACACAATTTATGATTATGGCACCTCTAAATGGCCGGAAATGGCACACATAGACTTAAAATTTGAACATAATTATCTTTTTATCTCCATTATTTTTAAATGTTGACAAATTTGGGCGAACCGGCTACCCCCTCCCACAACACCCCCTTTACTCCGTCATTAGATGATATGTCTTACAATCGATGTCAGAGACAAATTATGCTGTTATGTATCAACAATCTTTCGGCGCCCTATGGGGCGGGGGATGGAACTGCGGACCGCCGCGCGAAAGCGCATAGGCGTTACGCCACGGGTTATGAAAACACCCTGGTTCAATGACGAATATGAAACTCTACTCTGTGTGATTCATTAGAACGTCTTTCTTATAGTGGGCCCTCTATCTGTAATAGCATACAATAATCCTCCAACCATTGATGAATGTGGGTCTGACTTTACGAATATTGTACTGTATTATGCGTTATATATTTATAGAAAATAATATTAATAGATATTCTTCTTAGATTGTGAACGAAAGTTCTAAGGGCGACAATTTTTCCTATCATATTTGTTTTGTATATTACAAGGTTTGGGGTTTTGAGGTGCGAAAATATGAGGAAATAGTACCTCTGGATGACAGGAAATGACACTCTTATATTAAAATTCGTCATTGTGCCTTGTAAAATAGCTGGTCATAAAAGATTTCATTTTGTTAAAAAATACGGTATCCATTTTTAGCTCAGTTAATGAATTAGTCAGTGGTGGATTAAAGGGGTGGGGCAGCCGCCCCCTCCTTAATTTTCAAAATTAAAAGCAAATTGAGGAAAAATAAAGAAATTTAATTTCAAATTTGTGTTTGAGAATGCCATTTCCCGGCCATCTAGATGTGCCGTAATCATAGATGTTTTTACCTCAGACCCAGCCATGGTGGGGCTGGGGTGATGTAGACCCTCCATCTGTGAAAGTCCCTCCCAGGGCCCCCTCTATTTCGAATTTCTAGATCCACCACTTTTAGTGATCTGCATTGGCAGGTTCACTCACGCGGTTTTTCATGGTCTTGCACTGCAATTTCTTATTAAGCCTACAAACAATGTTTAATATATCTGATCTGCGCCCATGTGACTGCAAAAAACTTGACAAATGTAACTGCTTCAAACCGTTAGCCTTCCGTTTTATTTCCAAGAAAGCAATTAATAAAAACACTGTTAAACTTGATTGCTTAACAATATGGCAATTATGTAGAAGATCTGCAATCAGCACTAAACAACACGATTTTCGGTAATTACAGAGATCTAATTAATCACTGTGATGTACCATAGAAAATAAAACACTCTTTTTCTCATACTTCTCAAATTATAATAAAAGCAAGCGCACTCGATTCAAGAATTGTGGAGAAGTGGGGTATTTCCACTGTTAGAAACTTTGGAATACAGGATAAAACGAATGAAGGAGATTCAACAAAAAGCAAATTACCGTACATGTGAGGTGTGGAACCCCACTTTACAGAAAATGAATCAAATATTCGCTAGTTTGTACTAGTTTTGAATTGATCTCTATAAATCATTATACGTGTTTCAAACATTATATGATTATATAGGCCTATACTGTATTTATATATTCATGTTTTATGTAATGTATACCGTATCTTTGTTTTTATTAATTCTATAATATTTTATATAAATATGAACCGATAATCAAACTTCAATACTTTGATTTTACACGTTACAGCTACATTATCTTGTATTGAGTGTTTATATATTCTACTTGTTATTCAATATTTGATAGGATTGATATTTTTTTAAATCACATACTGTATAAAGAATTGAAAACAAAAAAATTGCGTCATCATTTTGACCGAGGTCACCCAGTGTCATTAGAAGAGACCGCGTGTCGCCAAACAAATATACATAGTTTACCTGAAGAGATACCTGACCGAATTTACCTGTAAACTAAATATCAAAATTATTCTTCCTTTATTGTTTAGAAGTAATTTGTAACCTTCAAAGTCTCTATTTAGTTAATCATTAATGGTTCATACGGCAAATTGAAACGTCAGTTACGTTAAACAAATTTGTATATTTTAACCTTCATTGACTTTGTTCCATTATCTTTCCAGTATCAGATAGATGTAAATCCGGGTATGTACACAGTTGCTGTAAGCCTAAATAAACATAGGGAAAATGAAGCCCTATGGGGTCTTAACATAACTTTACTTGTTGTCCTACCGTGTATGTTATCTTTTAAGAATCTTGCAGTTTCCTCTTCTTTAACGTTTACACACACACACACACACACACACACACATATATATATCTGTCTCTTATACACATCATTATATTATATTATATTATATTATATTATATTATATTATATTATATTATATTATATTATATTATATTATATTATATTATATTATATTATATTATATTATATTATATTATATTATATTATATTATATTATATTATATTATATTATATTATATTATATTATATTATATTATATTATATTATATTATATTATATTATATTATATTATATTATATTATATTATATTATATTATATTATATATGGGCCCTATATATAAAATCACAAGAATGATAAAGTGCAAAGACAGGCAATGAGACGAATGATTAGAAGATTCAATATAGTACAAATGCGATACTGTAGACTCCTTGCATCACAACGACGTTCCTATACGACCCTCGAATATAACAGACAACCAGCCCGCATTGTGGGTGCTCTAAACCCTGACCGTCTTCTATGTTCCTTAGAATACAAAAAAAAATAAAAATAAAAATTAAAAAAAATAGTAGAAGGAGAGTAGTGAACGCTACTAGATGGATGGAGTACGGTATAAGGGGAAGAAGAATGGATGGATGGATGGATGGATGGAGTACGGTATAAGGGGAAGAATGGAAGACGATAAAAATTATAAGAAATATTGAAACAAAATGCGAATAATAAGAAGGGATGGCTTATAAGCCTGATTTTAGGGACTTTTTTAAAGATTATATATGAAATTGACACTGGTAGACAACCGTAGATTTACAAAACAAATCAATGTTATGTACTGTATGTAGTAAATACAATGTTAATGATAGACCAAAGGTTATGGTATCTAAAATTACGATAGGCCTATTGACTAATTTTGTAGGTTTTGAATTGTTGGGGTTTTTTTTTTAATGTTTTATTACTTATTTTAAACTGAGATATTTTTTTTACTTTTTATGATGTTTGGTATAAGATTATGAAGTCTTTGTCATCAATACACTTTTTCAACCAATAAGTTTTTTTTTATTAAGCCTATTGATATTTTTGTATAATTTTTTAAAATTTATATTTAGTACATTATTTGAAAACGGTAAATGTTCAATTAAGATTAGAAAAATTGTAATACGGATGCATTATTTCACTAATAGGCCCTACCAAAGAAGGAACAATAAATATAGGCCTATACTAAGACGCTGAAAGATAAATTTAACTAACACACGTCTTAAAGCCCCTCCGGAGGAAAAAACATATTGATATGTTAATTGGGAACGGTTAATGAGATACAGATTTTTGAATATTTATAAACTAGGGGAAAAGATGGAAAATGGTGGCTGAGCCCCCACCCCCTCTACCCTTTTCCCCAGTTTAAAATATTTTTAAAAAAATCTGTATCTCATTAACCGTTCCTGAGTTTTTCGTCCAATATGCTTTTTGTGTCTTAGAAAAGTCAGTTGTACCATTTTTTCACCTTCGGAGCCTGGCTTTAACAAATCGAAGAGTAGGCCTACCAGTACAACAGTGAAAGTAAAGGCCACGAATTTAAATTCCTCGGATGATTGAATGCTATAAAGATATAAGCCTAAAATGTTAGTAGTCAGTTTACAAACACTATGTTTGATAGAATAAAAAGATATCTGATAAGTAGAACTAAACAGACAAACTTATCTCAATTAATACATCAATTTCAAGTTAATCACTTCCGAATTACAATAGGATAATCATTAAACTTACGTATTTTGCGTATTAATTAATAAATATATCATTGTTATTGTGATAAGTTTTAAAACATTAAAATGATATATATATGCATACACTTATACCTGTCTCTTATACACATCTAGATGTGTATAAGAGACAGCATTATTACTGATCTTGCCTCGTTTCAAATGTCAGGACGAGAGCGTAATGTCAAAATACAATATTGCATATAGGAGCAGCTGGTAAATCATAGGAAATAATATTCAAATGAAGTTGATATAGGCTTACTGTATATAAAATCTTGACTTGCATTGTAATGCATAAAACCAAAACAGAGATATATCAAAAGTATATACAGGTATATCAAAAGTGCATGCCAATCTTTAAGAATTATAAATATTAATATTATTGATATATTTTGTTTACTAGTATAGATTATGCGTGTTGGAAAATGTGGGCATTTGCGAGAACACGAACTTTTTGACGTCGCGGCCTTTCATATTACAAATAACCTCTATTATCATTTTCACTATCGACATTACAAATCATTATCACGGGTCTATTAGTTATAATGTATTGTCATTTGTTGTTTTATCTCTAGGCCTACATTTGGTTGGTGCATTATGGTTAGACTGCCTTTGGCAAACTGCGTTGCTAGAAAATGTACGCGAAAAGAGAGTTTGCACGCAGCTTGTTTGGAGTACTGCTGAAATTCCTTCACTTATTAATATCTGAGATAATGCAGAATGTTAGCTAAACCTGTATTTGCCTGTTGCTTTCCCGTACGGTTGATGAGATGAAAGTCTATCTGAATTTGCATTAACTATTAACAGGAGATTGTCATAACAAGCCAGTTAGGTCCTGACAAGTACATATGCCTTGGCCGGTTAACAATGTTATCTTGAATCAGTATTTATATTTAATGATATGGCGCAGTATTGTTTGTTTGAGTTTAACCCCAGTTCTGGTACCCGGGAAGTACGTATCCGAAGAGAATAAACTATATTGAAACACGTGCTTGATCTATATCTTTCAATCATGGCCTAACATATGGCTAAATTTCAGGCATACGAATAATGCCCATTTACTTGCCCTATTTTGGTTTATAAAACAAACCTGGTTGGTTCGTCTTCTACTAGAGGGAAGGTTATCTCGAAGAAATAATCCATATTTTAAATTTGAAAATGAAATTTTTAAAAGTTATTTTTTTAATGAATTTGCTGATCAGAATTATCACCTTTCATTGAGAAACAGATCCAAACAATTTTGTATTAATTATCAGTAAATTTAATGGCCTAAGCCTATTATGTATACGTTTCAAGCAGTGGCGGCTCTAGGATACATTTTCTGGGGAGTTTCAGCTGTCCAACAAGGGGGACTTGGGCTCGTAGGCCAGAGCTGGGGGAAACGTTTGAGAGGGTGTTCCCCCTTCCAAATGAGATTTTTTTAAATAATATGAACCTCTGGATGGCCAAAAATGACACTCTGATTGTGACAGACATGTGTTGGCTTGGCGTGAGCCTATTTTTATATATTTTTAAGTCCAACTGCCCGACGAGCTCTGTCCGAAGGGTGTGGGGGCTTGACTTCTTTGGTATGGGGGCTTAGGCCCCTGCTGCCCCCCCCCCACCACTGACGCTGCCATTGTTTTCAAGCCCTCCTAGGAGGAGGCAATGAATGATAAGCAATAGCTCTATTTTTCTCAGTTTAACGTTTCTATCTAGGCAGATGTTAACTATTTAAGCTGAGTTAACTTGTGCGAATAAGTGGCCTAAATCGTTTAGAAGTGCGCAGTTTTAATACTCTCTACAGTACATCACATGTATATAAGTCTATGAGAAAAGGTAAAAAAAATAACACAAAATTTGGCAGAGAGGAATTAGACATTACCATAGAACAAGGGCTATTGTTAATTAGAACTCGATTGAGATTGAGAAATAACGGATAACGTCAAGTATTGGAAAACCTATCCATTGAATTAGGTTTTATAGTCTGTGGAACATCATCCCAGCCGATTATAGTCAGCTGATTATCGTCTTTTGGTTTATCTATTGTTGTGTCACTACAGCAGACGATATGTGTCACATATCCAATCGAGGTTGTACGAAACAGTATCTGTTTTTTCACGAAAGCTGCCTACAGAGAGACGTAGTACAAGCAGAATGAATGATGGAAGACTTCTACAAAAGAAACCGGGACGGATTATTGACACGTTGACAAAGAGCAGGAGGAACAGAACTGACAGAAAGAAATATAAGCCCGAAAAACTTTATATATAGGCCTATATACATGTATATCATGTTAAGAAATGTAACAATTTTTCAAAATGTAATGTGGAAAAAGTGGTCCCAGGACTATCGAACCCTAGTCCTTGCTTACCACTGCAGACGCTTTATTCAGAATTCGCTTTATTCAACTGGACCATAATATATATAACGTAAACATTTTACGTATCTGAGTTTGTACTGTTACGCAGTATTATATATAGGCATATATATATATATA
>NW_022751954.1:364289-365640 GCF_011630105.1 Anneissia japonica
TTTATCATATGAGGCTACAACAGTCCTTTACGCACTATAACATGAAACAGAGGATATGAGCCCTCTTCTGAACCATTAGAAACGTCAGGATCCGTCAGAAAAGACAGGATCCTAAGAGAGGGCGTATCACATTAATCGCTGCAGCACCTGTGAACAAATAGATAAACGATTGAAATGTATTTGAGCACTGTTTCAATTACCTATATAGGCGTATATTGGCTTATATATACAGTAAATAAACTAATTTAAATATAAATAGGATAGAGGCATACACTTATACTGTATACAGTTTATATTAAACCAATAGATATATATTTTAGCACTATTTTACCTATTTAGGCGTACTGTATATAGGTTTAATTATACAGTAAATATAAAACTCATGTAAATATATATAGGCCTATATATTACATAAATATATAATAAGCATTGTTCAATATGCTTTTTACAGTCATTATTTTCATTATCTATGTGTTGTTTTGTGTTTATTCTTCAGGAAATTGCCTCAGATTCAGTTAGAACATACATGTAAATAAACTTAAATGTAGGGTTTTAGCTTCTTAAATTTTAACAGATATAAAATGCATACAAAGCACCTATAAAAACACTAGTGACAACCGATAATTTAGATGGATGGCGGACCACCAATATGTGAGATGAAGTTTGTGAAACGATGTAAAACCCGCGTTAAGCTACAGTAATCCCGGCTCGTGCCAGCATAGCTTAGTTACATGAGATTGTTTATTACTTGACGCCCTCCGTCTACCAGAAGGTTAGCCTGGTGATCCTAGCCAGGCATCAGTCAATCTAAAAACACTCCCGTCTATAACCTCTGTAAGATTTTCAATTCAGAAAGGGGTTGGTCTGTTATTTTGCATTCTACAGAGATTAATCAAAAGTCCAGAAAATGCAATGATGGTAGACAGAAACAACAAGACAGAAACAAAAAGAAACAAAACGAAAAAAAAAACCCCAAAAAACATAGGCCCAAATATAAAAATGGCATTCTATTTCTGATTTCTTTTGTCCCGATTCCGTAATACTTTAACTAATATTAGTCCGGGTGTATTTTATGAAAAATATTTTTACAACAATATATTGATACGTTATTTTACACATTTAATATAATAAAACTCGTTAATGACGATCTATTGAAAATTATTTATTCCTCCAAGATTATTTACCACTGTCTGTTTTCTGTGATTGCTGGACCGAACCTCCATGTCTGATATGAATTCTTTCATGGATTATTAATAAATAGGCCTATCGAGGTATAATGCTGTATGAGAGTCCTATGTACGATCATTCGATGCACTAATGATTACAGAGCCAAACCAAGGCAATATATATA
>NW_022751954.1:367249-408499 GCF_011630105.1 Anneissia japonica
ATAAATATATATATATATGTATCACATTGTAAATCCACGTGTGTTCTTCAAATTATAGCTGGTGAAGGCCAGAGGACTGGCCGAAAATTTCTTTCGAAAATAAATACAGTGTTCTACAGTCTACATGCCTTGTTGTCATAATTTTTTGTTTCAACGACTAATGGACAGATTTGTATATATAAAATAAGAAGTCAAACAAAGTTCTGTATCTGTCTCAAAAATAAAATATTTATTGTACTAGTACTTTCGACCATAGGTCATCATCAGGTATATAATATATATATATATTTATTCTATAGTAAACTTACGCCTTTGTACCAGTGACATTCACTGAGTTGTTGCGTTAATAAATTAATAAATTAATAAATTCTCGCATGTGTTGCTGTTGTAGTGTGACAATTCGTTCAATAATTTGTTGATTCGTGTTAGTGTAAAATTGTTATTTTACGATGTTTTAATTACCAGGAACTAAAAAAATGTCCATAATGGTAAGATGCCGGTAACAAACATTTGGTCCTTACAGTACTAAAATTAGTACAGTGTCCGCATACGATTTAAATTTGGTTGTACAACTATAAATTAATTCATTTGAAATAGCTTGGACGTGTGCCACTGAATTCTTAAGTGTAATACCGAATAAAATTAATAAATAAATTTTATTTAACAGTATCAACAATGCTATATCAATTTAAACAGTTAACCCTGACATTCTTTTTATAGACAGGCCTAAACCACAAAGGTCTACCTTTGGGAAAGAATAGAAAACAAAAATCAAAATGTATAGATGAGTTAGGCACCACTTCTAAAATCAAAAGCTAAAATTCTTAGGCCATCTACTAAGCATTACTACTTTAATGAGGTATAATCCTCTTATTGAACAGCAAGAACAAAGGCCAAATACCCGAAGAGTTAAAACGGGAAATCGCCTTCTGTTTGTTTTGTGGCTTACATCATGGAGGAATTAGAATTAAACTAATTCCTCCATGCTTACATTGAAAATGCGACAAAAGCTTTTTACTTAGTTTGTTGTTTCTAATTAACTTGAAAATAAATGTATCAGATAATAATATAGCTTTATCAGATAAGATCATTTATATAACAGCGGATAAGTGATTTATATTTAAACGTTCGTTAGATCACCAGTTTGTTTTTATTTAAGTGACTATACAAAATCAACTATAGGTATATTGATAGTTTATTTAAAGTCAATTTGTTGTGATGCACGATAAGCATTTCTGAAAACCAAATGGTTTATTGTTTATTCGTAATTATTGTAGCAAGCGCTCTTCTTGAAGACAAGAGATTTCTAGTTGTTCGAGAGTAGGCCTATGCCTATGCCTGCAATGCAAGTACATTAATTTAGCATCTTAAATATAGGCCTATGTTGTCTGTAGTAAAATATAAAGTAAAAAACATATATATATAAGTGATAAAAAAAATCTATTAAAAATGTTTTTTAAAAAAAATTTAAAAAAAAAGGTACTGATGTATTTCGAAAAGATAAATATATTTATTTTTGTAGTACTGTACACAAATATTTCAACCCTGTTTAGAAGTGTGAACTGAAAATACAACATTGAGGTTCCACGCGTTTCAATAAAAACATTATAGTATTATTATTGTACATAGGCTACCTTGATTAAGACCTAAGGGTACCGTACTGTATGGCGAAATATTGGGTTTTTCAATAATTGTTTCTGAAGTCCATACATAGTATTACTATTCGTTTCCTATATATTTTTTTATTATATGCCTATATATATCCTATATATATATATATATATTATATAATTTATATATGTATAATATAAAATGTATGCACAAAATATAAGTACACGAACAACAGACATTTTAACACAAAATTCTATACATTCCTGACCTGCCAATTTAATAGTCTATGAAAAATGTTCGGTATAACCGTCCTCAGTTAGATTTCGCATATTGGTCATAATTCACCAGCAGTAACATTCTAAATAAAAATAAATTCCTCATCCCTCTTTATTATTGTTGTCATTGTGAATTTGAACAAATAAAAGTAAACAACAAGATAGTTACTTTTTCATTATTATCTCTTTATAAAACAATTACAAGCAATTACTAAACAGATATAGGCTATTTGAAAACGCGATATTGTATCTGATGTTGATACATGCGTTGTGTTGTGATGGTGCTATCGGGCTCTCCGTCGTATCACCATGCCGATATGTAAAAACTACAAAAGTATCAATGATATCACAATCGAAAAGTCTATAAAGAAAAACCCGTTGCTGTCACGTTCCTATTTGATATGATTCCGCCCCTCGCTCGTAAATCGACAAGTTTGTGCCGATTAACCACTGGGTATATCTTCGGCTATACATTAAACTGCGTGTAACAACATGATTACAGTAAACATAAAGATAAAGTAAATGGCGAGGCACGAGAGCTTGAGTTGTCCTTAAAATTCGTCTATCAGTCTGACATCCTAGTTTATCTTTGATGAATTCTTCGAGACCATTTAGCTATATTGTGATAGCTTTTTGTTTTAGTTTGACGGTTTCAGTGACGTCGCCGTAGCTATTAAAATTTTGAATTCAGGGCAAGAGAATAACGTTTAACTGAATAAAGAATTAATAAGTGAATGAAAATTATTATTATTATTATTATTATTATTATTATTATTATTATTATTATTATTATTATTATTGTTTATGTACAGTACAATATATCTATCTTCTTGAAAAGCAACGATCTCATTCGGCAAAATTCTGTTGTTTACTCTGCGAGTACTATTAGTAACTTAACTATTTTCTTAGGCCTACAATTTGTTACTTGTTAGTGAAATGCGATTGTTCCTCACAAACGCATGGTATTCTTAATAGTATTGACTTTAAAAGCAATTCCAAGTTGGTGAATAGACGCGAAGTTCAAGGCCTTCTAGGCCCATGACATCTTATGAATATTATAAATTGTGACAGGCATTTCATTTTTATTAATAAGCCGAACTATCATTAATTCCGTAGCCAGGATTTCTAAACAGTGTGGGACAGTATCAGGGTGGACCCATTTTATTATTATTATTATTATTATTATTATTATTATTATTATTATTATTATTATTATTATTATTATTATTATTATTATTATTATTATTATTATTATTATTATTATTATTATTATTATTATTAATTCTATTATTGATATTAATAATATTATTATTATTATTGAATATGTTGAGTGCACCTTGATTTACAAACCCTTTTTTTTCTTTTCTTTGTTTTTTTTTCTATGGTTGTCCTTTCCATCATTTTATATTGTATTCATGTCTTAGGCCTATCTGTTTATTTGATTGATTGTTGATTGATGAATAAATCGATTTGCAATTGAAGTTTAGTTTAAATACAATGTAGCCAATCATCAATGTCTTTGACATCAATCATGATACCTTTATTAATTCATTTATTCATTCGTTGGTTTGTTAATTCATTTTTTTACTTCGTTATTTCAGCCAATACAGAATTATTATACAATATAATTTCAAAATATACAATTCATTTCAAGTATTGTACTATAACTGGTATTGTACTGTAACTATAGTAAAATTGTACTGTAACCTATAGTAAAATCAGTATCCAAGGAACTCCCGCTATATGTGGTTAAATGTATATGCTTTTGAATGAACAGCCCTCGCTCAAACGAGTGTAATAGTTATTTCACGCTGATGTAGTACTGTACTATTGTAATACGTACTGGTAATTAAGCCTATAACTCGTAAATACTTGATAATGGTAATTAAAATGTATCTTAAAATTTATCTTACGACGCTACTTGTTTGTGACACAAAACCTTTTCGTCCAGTTTGCATTAGTAACGTGACGTTTATTACTATAAACAATGTCAAAACCAAGTGATAGATAAATTTTACTCTAGGCCTATGGGTTGATCAGACTATGCATTCTCTACCCATTAAAACTGTACATTTTGTCTAATGCCATTCCAATACAGTATATAGTAGATGTCATTTGTTCAAGCTGTAATTTCGGTAGACCATAACATATAGGCCTGACGCGTTATCGTACTGAATACTTAGTACTACTACGTTCCTAAATACTTGCAAAAAATATCTCGCAAGTGATTCGAAGTGGGAATCGAACCCAAAACTTCCAGATAACTAGCTTGGTGTCATAACCACTAGACCACCGAACTTGCGCTCAGTGACTAGTGTTGAATCCATCCAAGATTCATTGTTTATCATTTTCCCCAGTCGCAACAGTCACAATTGGACAGTTTACTCATTATTTATTTAAAGCAAGTATACTCCCTTTCTAATCCCCTTGTCTTTCTGATTGTAATTACTGATAGGTTTGTCTTAATATAAAGCTGCATTACAGAACTTTCGTTTGCTTAACACGATATTAACGGACATAAATCTTGTCAAGGAAAACCAAATCTCTATATCTCTCCCCAATAATGTATGACCTGTGGGGAAGGATTATGCGACAATAATAATAAAAGTGATGTTTGTCGGTGACTATTTTATTTTATTAACAAACAAAAAAAGTAGCATTAATCATAGGCCTAGGCCTAAAATATTATATTATTTCAAACTTCACTTCAAATCTGGCCATAACTGGAGAAAGGTAATATGTTTTCATATGTTTTTAGATAGCCATTTGTATCTAAAGTCCTGAAAATTATTTCATTATTCCACAGATTTATACGACGGATTAATCATATTTAACTAAGACTAAAAGTACCGCCCCTATATTTATTTACAGTACACTGTATTTATCATCTTGAAAAGCAACGATCTCTTTCGGCAATTGGCGGTTACTGTTGTTTACTATGTGGGTATTATTAGTAACTTAACTATTCTCTTAAAATGTGTTACTTGCGATTGTTCCTACAACCGCATGGCATTCTTAATAATATTGACTTTAAAATCAATTCTAAAATGTTCAAAGTTGACGCCAAGTTCAAAACCTTCTAGGCCCATGACACCCGGATGAATAATTGTAAATAACAAGCATTTCATTTTGATTAATAAGCCGAACTATCATTGAACAAAACATCAACAAAATCGTTTATGATTTATTTTATTTCGTTTTCATTCATTCAAAGCTGGCCAGAGCTGGAGAAAGATGATATGTTGTAATATACGTTTAGCCATGTGTATGTGAAGTCCTGATACTTATTCCATTATTTCACAGACCTATACGACGGATCTGAGATTATTCATATTTAACTAAGACTATTAGAGAACCTCCTATTTATGTACAGTACAATGTATATATCTTCTTGAAAATCAACTATCTCATTCGGCAAAATTCTGTTGTTTAGCGAGTACTAATAGTAACTTAACAATTTTCTTAGGCCTACATTTGTTACTTGTTAGTGAAATGCGATTGTTCCTCACAAACGCATGGTATTCTTAATAGTATTGGCTTTAAAATCACTTCCAAGTTAGTTAAAGCAGACGCTAAGTTTAGGACCTTCTAGGCCCATGACACCTTATGAATATTATAAATTGTGACATTTCATTTTGGTTAATAAGACGAACTATCATTGAACAAACATTAACAAAATCATTTAGATTTAAACTTTATTTTATCGATTATACTAAATTACATCCAAAAATTATTAGCAGTAGACAATGCCGTAGCTAGGATTTCTAAACAGTGTGGGGACAGCATTAGGGTTGACCTATTTTACGCGTAAACGCGTAAATTCAAATAACGTGGATCCATTTAAAAAGTTGCCTCACTTTACGCAATAATATGAGAAATCTGGACCCATTTTTCGAAAAGTGGACCCATTTTGGCATAGAACAACATTTAAGACCCATTTTTTAAAAAATGAGGACCCAATAGAAACATTGTACGGGACTGTCCCAACTGTCGCTGGCACACCTTCTTTAAATCATGTTTAGGCCTAAATAATGTGTGTTCTGAGATTCAATAGATGCAACCTTTTCAAATCAGCTATAGCTAGAGTCAAATTGGTTAAAATTTTATCCTCGTATTTGTATTCTTAGTATCCTTAATTTCACAAACTTCATTAATAATAAAATTAATTCATTTAGGTATTTATTAGGTACGAAAGGAACAATTTTAAGTTAAGCATTTTCATTCTATTAAAACGCACTTCTTAATTTCTTAAACGAAATACATGACATAGAGCTTAGGTCAAATAATATCATGAGTTCAGGAAATTTACTTAGGCCTATGCTTTAAGTTTCAATGCATAAAATAAACGGATCTCATCGAGCCAATGACGAAGTTACAGCTTCCTCGTAAATTCCTCGTAATCATGGGACATCCACAGCGGCTACTGCTACATGGCTTCCGCATGACAGTGGGGCATGCGACTATAGCTTCCTCATATGGATTAGACATAAAGCCTCTGCAACTTCCGCATTCATTTTATTTATAATTTATTTAACAAACCATTTATATATAACATCATTATTTATATACAAATTCATTCTCATTAACTTTAACATTATAATTTCTTTAACGATTAGGTTGCCTTTATTATGCATTTTTCTTATGTTCTTCGATTTGCAGGGGTCCCAAGTTGGGAAAATCTATTCGCAGGAAATTTTGTCGTGAAATTTTGCAGCCCATCGGATTCAATGCGTAACTCGTAATATAACAAAGTTTTGTACGAAATGAACAAACAAACAACTAAATAGCTGTTATTGTGCTCTTTATTTACAAAATTGACATATTAGAGAATGTTCAAACATATATACAAGTTGCGTTACAATCAGCCTTTACTTATTTTATATTATTATTTACATTTGTTACAATCAGCCCTTAATATGAATAACACCACTTGTACAGGTATCATGTTACAATCAACTAATACTTATTTACAAAGTTATTTACATGTTAAAATCAGACATTACTATTTACATCAATTAGCTCTTACTTATTTAGAAATATATAAATCAGCCCTTAATTTTTATTATCAGAATTGTTATCTTACAATATTCCTTACATTGTCAGAATAGTTAAATCACCTAGTTCAATATGTTACAACAATCAGCCTTTACTTACACGAATATTTACACTTGTTACAATCAACCCTTTTTATAAATACAGTAAGACCACTTGGGCTCTATGTTACAATCAACCATTACTTACAGTATTTACAAGATTATTTACATGTTAAAATCACTCAATCAATCTGTGGCTTTAGCGAATCATATAGGAATATTTACATGTTACAATCAGCCCTTAACTTTTATATTCTAATAATACGCCTATAACTGTGTTTCAATAATTGAACATTTTAAGTAGTCTCACCTCGAATAAAAATTACTATGATGCTATTATAAAGTATAATATTTACATTAGAGCGTTGTTACATGTGTGATTGTATCTGTATTTTTAAACGATAGAATTATGAAAGTGAATTATAAATAATTTGTTATGTAATTTTTCATTTTTTTATATACATACCATAATTTAATTGGTCTCAATGTCACTTTATTTTGTCTGTTGTAAATCTTATTCATTCTAACTATTCTAAATTGTAAATATTCTATTACTTTTTTTAACTTAGTTTCAGACAATTTATTTTTATACCATTAAAATTTGAACTTAATTATCCATTTTTTACCTTTTCTATTTGATACTTCCATTTTTAATGATGTGTAATAATAAATATTTTTTTATTGTTCGTCCTTTAAGTTCTGCTGTTTAAGTTTTGCAATTTTCATCATTGTTTACGTGATGAAATAAAGAGAAATAAAAAAGTATGTGTTTGGCTAAAAAGAAAAAGTACGGAAAAATTCACAGAATATTTTCAGGAAAAAAATATTTAAAGGTCTTTGATGCTTAAATGGCTTTATATGGCCTTATTTCTTATCATGTATAAGTTGTATTTTTGATGATAGAAATGGTTGGCAGTAGGCCTACTGCTGACGGTACAACTTGTTGAGGCGTGCCTCTGTTAATTAATTATCACCATTATTATGCTAATTAGCGCTTCCTCAAATAACATCTTAAAGAAAATAGTTTATTCGTTGTCGTCAGTACTTCCAAGGCCTACATTATTATTATTTTAATCTATAGAGATGGTTGTTGTTTGACTGGTTTGAAAAAATAACGATATATAGGCCATTATATATTCAAAATAATAATAATAATAATAATAATAATAATAATAATAATGATAATAATAATAATAATAATAATTATTATTATTATTATTATTATTATTATAACACACATCATATATTTATAATAATAATAAATAATAATAATAATACACAACGAAAATAATAACAATAACTTACATCGAAATAATAGCAGTCTCCTGATGAATCAGTCAAGCTAGAGAATAAACTTTATACAAAAGATAATCTGACAACTCACATCGAAATAATAGCAGTCAATCTTAAGAGTGTATCATAATAATAAGTGTATTATTATTATTATTATTATTATTATTATTATTATTATTATTATTATTATTATTATTAACAATAACAAAAAAATACAGTAATAATATCAATAATAATGTTAATGATGAAATGTTGGTGTCCGGCGTAGGATAGTTTTTCACCATAGTTTAAGACTTAATGTAAAGCGCATAGAGACGATCTGCGATCCATTAAGGTATTGTTATTATTATTATTATTATTATTATTATTATTATTGTTATTATTATTATTATTATTATTATTGTTATTATTATTATTACTATTACTATTATTATTATTATTATCGTTTTTGTTGTTGTTGTTATTATTACTGTATCATTATTATTATTATTATTATTATTATTATTATTGTTAATGATGATTATGATGATAACATTAATAGTAATATTAGGCCTATATAAAACAATGATACTGATATTGATATCTATTACTGTATTATCATTATCATCATCTTCATTATCACTATATTCAAAAAATAAAAAATACACATTTTATTTAAAAAAAATCTTCATTAAAACAATCTAAAAACGGACAGAAATAGACATTACAAAACATATATAAAAATCTATAATGTTAATACACTAATACTTACAATAAAATGTGCGGATATTACTATTTTCATATTCATTATTAATATAAACCCTTATCATATTGTTATAAACCGTGTTTTTATATATATCAACATCCTATAGGATTGGCCTAATAATATTGAGGAATTATATTATCATTGAAATAATGACAAGAATAATAGTCACATAAATTGAATTAAATTGTAAAATTTCGTTAAGTTTAATATGATGTTGCAATAATATTAAGTACAGACATAGGCCTATGTAATGCGTGACCTATGGTGGGAGTAGTAACCTTATGAAAGAACCAGAAATAATATACGACTGCTAAGCAAGCCGACCTTTGCATCCAGCCACCAATTTATCATAATCTGCGAGTTTGCATTTGTTATCAGTAGTTTTCGATAACTAAGTGCTTTATCAGTTTGTATAAATGTTAGAACCATCCCTCAAAACTCATGAAAAAGAATTTTGTAGGCCTAAATAAATACAGTCCCTGGTACAAGGGGCTTAAAATTACAGTACCCGCCGAGGGTTGGTATTTGCCTAATACCGGTACTGTTCTGCCATGCAATTTTAAAATAAAGTTAATTTAGAATGAGTAAGGACTATAACATAATTTCTGCAATATAGTCCTATGTTAATACGTGTTAATTACAAAGTAAGACAGACGAAACACAAACACTATATTGAATGAAAAAAGATAATTAATGTTTTTAAAGCATGCTTGTTCATTTTTAGCCCATCTCCCGAGTTCTTAAGTATAGTATAGTATATGATGCTTATTGCTTATTATACAAATATACGGTATATACATACTTATATTCATATATAAATAATCAATCATATATACATATGTATGTAGATAAAATCAAAATGGTTTTAACCTGCCTAATAGATAGCAATATGCCTTGATAGGCTTGATAAAGGGTCCGATCTCACCCTTTTTATCATAAATTTGTAGGCAAATCAACAATCATCTTTATGATTTATATATACAGTATATATATATATATATATATATATATATATATATATATATATATAGGCATATATATAATATAGGCCTGTTTTATATCTTAATATCAAAAAATGAGTCTTGAGATAATGCTATATAATGCTAGGCCTATATATAAACGTTGAACGTTAAAGATTATGTATGCCTATGCAGCTTCCTTGATTTTATATATATATATATATATATATATATATATATATATCAAAGAAATTAATGAATTCGAAAGGTTATATACTTTATAAATAGGCCTATATATTATACCTTATGCCTAATAATTTATTTTGATAATTACTTTCCAGAGAAAGAAAATCTGATAGGTCTTATCAAATTTAAACTTTTCGAACATGTTGGGCTTATGATTTTCTGTTTTATCTTCATTTAATAGTTAATTATTTAGAAATATAAATGTTTCAATAATAATAAATATAGGTCTAATATGATATATAATATCATCATCATTATTTTCATAAAATCAGCTAGGCATTTTCTACATGGTATGAAGTTTAAAAAATATGTTGTTATTAAGATTATATACAATACTGTATATAATTGAAATATATTAAGGCATATATATATAGGCCTATATATAGGCCTAAATAAAGTTTAGTGAATAAAATAAATTGAGTCGATATAGCGTTAACTGTGTGTGGCGTTTGTAACTAATAGCAAGATATTCGCTTGATAACAAATAATAAATACACTTATTCTTTAAGTTTTTATATTTATTGATCGTATTAACGTACCCGATATGTTAGGATGATCCTTAAAAAATTATAAACTATTAAATTTATATTTCTTATTCTTGTTTGATTATTATTTCATTATTATTATATTTAATATTTTTATTATTATTTTGTTATTTCATTATTATTGTTACCGGTATTCTTATTGTTTTATTGCTATTATTATTATTACTACTACTACTACTATTATTTATATTTATTATTATTATTATTTCATTATTATTATTATTATTATTATTATTATTATTATTATTATTATTGTATTTTTGCTCTTTATTGTGTAATATATTGTAAAGCGCTATTGACAACTTCCGTTTTAACCGGCCCTATATAGAAATTTTTAAATCTATCTATCTATCTGAAACCTATTAGCGTACCTGTTAAACGTACACTTCTCTAAAATGTTTAAATAATGAAATTAAATATTATTTAAGTATCTTATTATTTTCAATCTTGACCATAGCTTGGTAGTAGCTTACTATTTACCTTGAAACAAGGTCTTGGTAAGAGTACATTGTATTATCAAAATATGTGAATAAAAACCCTATAAATGAAAGAGTTCCTTAAACTTGAACGATGTATATGGTGAAAAATATAAATCACTATTCGTGATGGTAGAAATTTCATACAGTCAGGTTCGGACGATAAAAGATCGTATACACGGACATCTCATAAAATCGTTTAATACTAGGCCTATAATTCATCCGCCAAAGTTTGGTGCGGGATAGCTTGACCAATCGGCGATCAACTCAACCAATGAAAGCAACGCTCACTCAAAGCGATTTTGGAAAGCCTCGTCACGTGATTTCCATGGTCCACAGCTGTGCATCTGTACGGTTCGCTAACTCGAGTTGAGTAAATACTCAATGTGGTCCTGTTAAATAAAAATCTGAAGCCAATGTGAGCCCACTGCACTCGCCTTCCGCTATCTATACAACTGGTCATTGCACCGCTGATAAAGCACTAAGGGGACAAGAAGCGCTTTCCTGAGATAAAACAAATTGGTAAGTTCCAAATCCACGTATTTTATAGTTGTAGTCCTCGTGTTGTTTTTGTAAAGTTTATCTGCTACTAGTTACAGTAGATAGTGCTCAGCTCGCGGAATCGCATCTCAGTGGTTCTATACGGTATCAAGTTTATAGGGTTTGAGATAGGAACCAAATTTCTGAATACCAACAAGGCTCATTGGTTTGTCCAAATCTTATCAAGTCAAGTTATCATCAAGTTATCATAGGAGTAGAACAGGAGTAACCAGCCACAAGTTCTGCTAGAGGAAGAGTCACTGCCGAAGCCCAGCGGCACGAGCAGAAGATAATGAGCCTAATTTCCTAATATTATTGTAAGATAATGTTTTTATATCTTAATATCAGAGAATGATTGAAGTCATAGTATTTATATCGGTTGATAGTGTGGTGTAATAGACTTTTTCTTATCGGACATATCGTGTTTTAGTTTATCCACTTTTAGGCTGCCACTTTGGATAAAAGGATCTAACTCTAGTTGTCTAGTGGTATGTTTTTTTATGCAATAACTCATATTTCCGTACTTGATTTTTAACAGAAATTGTCGCAGCTCAATTTAGATTAAGATTACATTTAGCCAAAATATAGGTCCTAATTTGTAAGTCGTCATAAAGTTTAACTCGTTGCCGTATATAACCAATATGACCAATTTATGATTGAATTACTGTATATTATAAATTTTTAATATAATAAAAATGACATAGGAACGCAGCCAAAGAGTAATTCCCAAAAGACTAAGCATAAAATGTATTTTCTCTAGCTTTCATTCATGCAGTGGGCATACTTAGTTCTCTTCATTTGTAATTTTTTTAAAATTTAAAATAATGCAGATAAAATTCTTTTTCATCACATAACAAATTTTATAATTGATTATTTTTTTATTATAGGCCTTGGCGTCTTTTAAAAATATTAATTTATTTTGTGAATTTATTAGTAGGTCTATGCTTTTTGTAAATGTGTGAAGAAATAAGAAACTTCTTTAAATGATAGGATCTATAACAATTTTAATATATCATTTGAAATGCATGAAAACCAATTTTATGTAAGACATTTTTATATAACGAAAACGTTTACTTATAAAACTGTGTATTTAAAAAAGCTTCTTAGTTTTCGGAACATGTTATTTAAACTTATTTCTTTGTTAATCTGTTTGGCTGTGGTAAACTATAACGCCCATAGTTGAACAACGCCAATAAGCAAGTGTCAGTGAAATGAGAGACAATTTTCGTTTCAACTTTTTGCGGCTTGACTTGCTAAGATAAACAGTCGCCCTACTGGCAGACTCACAATAACGTTAATTAATCCATGATTAATCCATGGCGTTGTTCAGTTAAGATTATGTAATAGATGTGTTCTGTTAGTTCAAAACACGTCTTAAAAATAAAATATATGGCCTATGGTTTAACTTTTACCTTATACAGTACGGCAAATCTTCAGTAGCTCTTGGTTAAATTTTTTTCTAGGAGTTTACTGAAGTGGCCTGCGCGAATTTAACAATTAATATTGAACATATCAATGCAATTTTCAGATAACACGCCACTAATATTATTATGTAATCATTTAATATACTGTACTTACAAGTTTTTGGCATTTTTTAGTACGAAACGATGCGAGAAATTTAAAGGAATTTGTCCTGATATTTTTTCAATTTTCCCTTCACGGCCCAAGATAGATAGGTAATTAAACCCGCCACCAATACTTTAGCATCATTGGCCGTCCTAATTTTCCAACTTTCAATGGAAAATAATTAGGCCTATTATATAAAAATAATATAAACAGCCATATGGGAACTATTAAACTGAAGTTTGCAATAAATTTAGGCCTATCTTGTAACTTGAATTAACACACTAGCACTTTTAAATCAGTGACGGATCTGGAACCCTTGAGGGGACCCATAGCGGGACTATTAGTATTACAAAAAAAGGGGTGACTACCTCAACCCATGGCTTTCCTCTATGATCAGCCCCAGCATGGTTAATTTTTTTTCATTCTCTTTTTATTTAAACAAAATTTAGAGCAGAACTGGGCCGACTGGACCCTTTCTTGAATCCGCCTACCGGCATGTATAAATGGTGAACGCTGCTTATTTAAGTGGCTGCAAATAGCAATGTCGAACTTCTTAAGTGTTCTTATCAAGTACATGATGTACTAAGTATATAATCCATTAATTGAACATCGCCGTGTGATTATCCCATCTAAATTAATAGGTAGACTGTGTGTTTATGAATCAAACATTAAAGCCTACACATTGTTATCGAAAACCCAGGAATGTTGCTTCTTGACGCCACCACATAATCTACTATTTATCTAACTGGTATTACAACGTTCATTAAGTTTATCAATAAGTATCTATTTTATGGGCTTAATAATTCTGTTCAATTAGGCAGTAGGTCCATAAAAAAATAATTATTATCATTATTTTTCATATTAATGATGACTTTTTTCGGGATCATCCGAATTTAATTTTTGTCCTAATTTGTTATAGGTTTGGGAATGACTATTACATTATCCGAGATTCATAGTCAGAGTTAAAGTAATTCCCGTCAATTGTATTAAAACTACCTCATTGTTGGTTGGATGCCTTACATTCTTCCCTCTTTCATTGTAAGTAACTGATCATAGTTTTGTATTCCGTATGAGCGAACACATAGGGCCTAGACCTTACTAATAATATAGTCACTTAATCTTGGCGTTACAATTGTTAGTATCTCTGCCCGGTTTTGGTGAAAGTCTCCATTGATCTGGGTCTATTAAATAAAAATGTAAAGTTGCATGCCTACAGTTTTATAAAAGAACGGTATAACAACGACCATCGGCATTGACCGCTGCGGAAGTGCCGGCCACAGGAAATAGCCTTTCGGAAGAATGATTCGGGTCTAATTATGTAACAACTACATTGTAGTGTACTCAAATCATTTCCCTGACATACGTCATTTATCATCTAAACTTGTAGCATTGTTAATATTAATTGAGATATCTGTTATTTACCTAGATACAAGCTTATATTCGATGTAAATTAACAATATTCCAAATGTGCCAGTGGCTGATCCTAAAAACTTTAATATATTCTTTTTCAAATATATTATATGTTGAAAAACTTAGAGGGGCACGGGTCGTGAATCCTTCTATGTGTGTCAAATAAATACACACACATTATATCAACGCTATAAATCCTAATTGGTTAATTATCATTTTTAAAATAAAGGTTATGTGTATTTTTTTTTAAAGCGATTTTATATTTTTGGCTCAGATTCGTTTAATACACCTGTTAATGTTATATTACTATAGGCCCAAGTTTGCGCAACTAGGTATATGGTAAAAAAAAAGACGAGCTTTCTCACTGTGTTCTAGCATTCGAAAAAATGGGAGCATTCAAAATTGTTGTCTTGATTGTAATAAGCCTAGCCTATGTCATTTTACAAGTGGTTATTCCTACTAAACTGCAATTTTCAATTTCGTTTATGGAAAAAGCAAAGTGTCTGTATCCATAATAATATTGTGGCAATTTTATTTTGCCGATTGGATTATTAGTGTTTATGAATTGAAGTCGTAGATTGGGGGCCTGCGCAAGTTTCGTGGCCAGCATTTCTGAATTTGATCGTGCTTTTAATTACCAGATGAAACATAGGCCTATATAAAAAACAACCTTAGAGTATTGCACAATTAAACCATTTTTTAAAAATTAATTTTCAATACACAGTAGTTTATGTTCTTCAGCATCCGCTAATATAGTGTTTTTTCATTGTTTTCTGCAGATTATCGTTACAAGTCAACGTAGTCTACAATATTGTCTCTCTTCCTGAGTAATTGTGTTTCCAATGGTACATGGAATGCTCTGAATCAACCCGCTGTCTTGGTGGTATTATCGTCAAATCTGAAAACACCTCTCCTGGCAAACTTGAACCGACAAATTTGTCCAACACTCGGTCTGATCTTTCAAACGGGAGTCCTCCAACCAGCACAGGTGATTCACAATCATCGCATTCCTCTCCTGAACAGGACGACCGACAGCAATTACACAAAGAGCAAGTTAAATCTCCGCCAAGCTATCAATACCATTATCCACAACACCCCCATACAGCATACATTGCACGTGGTATGCCCTCTGGGCTTGTTTTGGGATCCCTCGCTGAACCAAGTCAATTGTTGCCATCAGAGGACGTAGAAGTGTTCTTCCACCACCTAGATCAACCAATGCCTACCTCAAGCACCCACTCAAATTTGACCACGTCTGCTGTTCTAACTGATCATCACCACCCATTTAGCCAAATGTACCCCTCACAAGGAACCATCCCAGTACCAACTTGTGTAGGCGTTCAGCCTGCTTATGAGGCTTCCCCAACATCGTATATTCACTCGGCAACCAGCCCAGTGTACGTACCAACCACAAGACCTGCCATGCTGACTATGGCGCACCAATACATCCAGCCAGGCGTCACAAGTGGCACACCACAACAATCGCCAGTTCAGACAAGTCCCCACGTCTGGTCAGCGCAGTCTGATCCCACGGGGGCCTACGCATCGAATGCCACGGCAGTTAATCAGCGATTTTCTTTTCCACCAAGCCCCCCGATTACCTCTGGAGCATCAAACCTAAGTCGCCATCATAATGGTCTCAGTCCTTATGCCCCGTATGTTGGTAGTGAATTCAGCTCCTGGACAGCCGCCGCCTCGTATGACCCACTACACAATGTTGCTCGCACCAGCGCTCTAAACAGACGACTCGGTAAGTATAACCCCGAGCTGTCTTTTTACACAAAATAGTTTAAAAATATTATTAATAAAACAGATATACATTCATTTTTTAATGTCTTCACTTCATTATTTTTTTTTTTGCAATTCTAACCAATCATACAATTTACCGTATATTTTATTTTAAAAATTGTGATATACTCATTTATGAATAATATATATATATATGTATATAAACACTCCCAGAACGAAATAACCACGTCCACAAGTGTATTACACAAAACAGCAATAAAATAACTGTTAACGGAGACGGTAGCCTTTACGTCATATATATGACATAAATATAGGGCTACCGGTACTCGTTCTGGGAGTGTTTCTTTTCACAATGTACAGTACAGTCTTTAACAGTTTTAAAGTCAAAATACTAACATGAAACGGTTATTTTAATTGCCATCAACGTCAATCAATCTACGCTGATAGCAGAATCTAGAATACGATATCGCAATTGATGTTCAACAATACAGAGGAAACAGGGCTCATGCCACGATATCGGTACCCTGGCCAATATCTGATCCTAAGTTGAACTGACAGGCCCTGTCTAGACTACTTAGTGCAGTTTGATAGGCGTGCCATCGCCTTCACACCTACAGGGAAGGGCATTATGTAAGAAGGGAGAAAGTCTATAAACAAGAATGTAAGCTATAGCTCTATGGTTATATTCTGTATCCTTTGGCGTTTTTTTTTTTAACCAGAGGGCCTGGGGGTAGAACCACGTGGAAAGATAACACAGTGCATCTCGCGTGTTTATTTTTGGTCGCTGGTGTTGTTGTGTTTCTTTTCTAATTAGTAGTTTCCTGGATGTGATTGGCTGGTAATAAGAAATAATTTGCATGAACTCATTTAGGTTTCCAAGCCCCCACGAAGAAATCAACCATGGTGGTATAGTTAGTACACATATTGTTTTTCCCTCAACTTATAATAATGAGAAGGAAAATTTCTGTACTGTAGTACTTCCTAATCATTCGGTTGGGCGTCGCCTGCAAAATAGTCTTTTCGTTTAACCGGGCTTATTAATTATAATATTTCATAAATGTTAAATATATTTATTATGCCTATCATCCTTATGACTACGCTTAGGCTTGTAATATCCCGTGCTTACGCAGTAACCTAGTTTCCAATCTTTTATTTAGACCCTTGGTATTTTCGAAGTGACGGTTTTATTGGTCGTAAGTCGTTAGTCGGATTTTATAAAAAAAAAAGTTATGTATTTGAACTACGCCAAGTCACATGCATTCTTTTTAGAAATCTTATGACAAAATCAATAAACAATTTTGTCCAGATTACCCATCACCAGGAATATTGTAATTACTCTTATTTGCCTTATTTACAGTAATTCACGGCGCCATCGCTAACACATTACAACATGGGTAATAAACTGAGATTTTGTTTATTTAAATCCTGTGCCCGAGTCGATAAAATTTGGAGACATGGGAGCTCTATTCACGGCGTTAATAAGTAGGCCTATTAGATCCCTCCTTGTGGAAGTATTGTTAGGGTTAGGGCCTAACTCGACCTTTTACAAGACAGAAGTAGTTACATATTCACTACGGTACTATGCGCCACCGTCTGTCACCGAGGCGACGATGGATTTAAGATATCGATGAGCAAAAACTGCAGTAGATTTCTACATGACATCTGTGTAGGCTATAACATGCACATCCTAATTTTTGTGCCGAAACTTTTGACATATATCAGTAACTGTTTACACTAATCATTAATTAATTGAAATCGAATGTAATTACGTTTAATGGAATCAAGTTTAATAAATGATCATGAAAACGTCAGGTTACGGCACCGTTTAAGCACGATACCCATGTTCGACGCAGACGTGTTTAAGGAGATATGTTGACAGACATAAACGTTTAGCAAGAGTTAAATGTGTTGGTATTGTGGAGTTTCGTGCCAATCTACAAAACAACCGTATTATAATTGAAACTATTTAACGATTATAATGACAAAACGTGTTAACAAGATGTGCAGCTAAAAATAACTAGTGACCGTAGAAAAGATGATAGGGGCCATAGAAGACAATCTCGTATGCATTTTTACTAAGCGATTTTCACCATCAGTGCAAAATAAGCCTGTGTGATTTAGCCACTATTAGAACAATGCTAAGTAGGCTTACAGTGATGATAGTACCGATGTATAGCTTCATTTCAGACTTCGTACAACACATTTTTTTCATGAACACGGAACTCTTTACAAAGCGGTGATAGTACCGATGTGTAGCTTCACTTCAGACTCCGTACAACACGTTTTTTTTTCATAAACTCTTTACAACGCAATGTGTTATTGTCAGTTGTGGCACGCCTTTGGAATTGTTCACTCGCTAATATAAGACAAAATTTCCAGATATGACATTGTCTCTTTACAAAGTCAACTTGATAAACATAAAATTTTCCTAAGCATTATCTTCAATGGGCCAAACATAAAGGTAGGCAGACATGTTTCACGCGTATACATTCAGCTCACCCTTTCCTGTTATGCGCAAAATCCCGTTGGCTCAATTCACGATCTTTCAATTTTCAATCTTGATAATAATCTTCAATAGGTTTCTTAACAATACATTAATTCATTGGCCTGTACTTTACATTAGGGCAAAAAAAAAAAACTAATTAAGGCGGTTTTCCACTAGGCGAATTTATTCGCACGACACGGAGAGTTTCGCCGCAAAAAATATCGCGTGAGGTTATTTTCCACTCATGACGAAAAGTTTCACGATACGCATTTTTACATTGTAAATTCGCCTGTTGAAACCGGCTTTACAAACATTTTTAACGAATGAAAAGTTCAACAAGTTAATAAATTAATAGGCGTAAGATCAATAAGTTAATAAATTAAAAAGATCAATAAGTGAATAGATTGTGGTCCTGCACGGAAGAATGAAGATTGAAACAATGTGTTTTTGCTTATTTGTACACATCTTCAATCACTACGAAAACATAAAATGTTATGTTATTACATAAAGCCAATAATTTTAAAGCTCTAGGCCTCTGTGGAAGGATACCGGCGGTATAACGGTATCATTTATGCTTAGAACTGTTATTGGCGCAGCATTTATATTTCTCATTTTAATTTGAAATATAGGTTAAAGCTTATAACTATTATATATATTTACTATTATAAATATACATTAAGCGCTATAGTTATTTTATAGTCTTAAGAGCGCAGGCAAAATAGGCCTATTTTTTGGCAAGTAGGCCTACAATATCGAACAGTTATAGAGTAATAGGCCTATGTCTAATTCATTAAAAGCAAAAATTATTATGATGTAATTGAATATTTCAGAGTAGCATGACAAGCTACAGTTATTATAATTATATATAGGCCTACTACTTGTTGATATTTCGTTAATATTTTGGGAACCAAGCCACATGGTGTAATTTGCTTGCTATTTACTAATATTTAAGTGAATTTAAAACAATAACCATCGTAAACAATCGCAAATATCATAATTGAAACGCCACACACGACATTTCAATTTAATCACTACAGTACTGTACCATCGTGTCTTTAACAAATTAATTTAGAAATTAGTTACTCTTTAACTTCTAATAGGTTAAAAACACGATGCGAATTTCAGCATCTGGGGCATGTGGAGCCACAGAACCACGGATTAGTAAACAGAAACATTATTAACGCATGAACGTATTCTTGGCCTAGGCCTACAGTATGTGATCTCTGATAACACTTTATTTTGAAATCTAGACATAGACCTAAAATGTACACAAGAGAGTAGTGTAGGCCTAGGGTGATTGAAGGATCAACAATATGCGTTTGATACGAGTCGTAAACATTTCAGGATTCTCAGAACTGTCTGTCATAATTCTCCTAAGTATATCTTAATGAGTTGAGATCAGTGTATGGTGTACATGGTTATAAACTACTGTATTAATAAATTACACAGATCTATCTATTGGGCTGATTATTTGGAATTCTTTATTCCGGGCATCGCCCTTATGCTCCGTTTGCGTAGCTCTCTGTGCCATACTTTTCCGATATACGTCCTCGTATTCAGAACACCTAAAGCTTGTATAATTGTTTTATTGATACCACCTAAACAAATAATCCAGATAGATTCAAAGAGGGTTTATCCTAGCTGTCAAAATAGCTCTACCGAAATACAGCATCTGCATGTATCCAATTTCAATTAGGCCTATGGTTGTTTTCCGCAGCTTCTGCCTTCCTTAACGATTTACTCTCACTTCTCCATCGATGATCTCTCAGGCGAAAAAAAAAATGCCGTTTTCAGAATGTGTGTTATTCTTATATAAAGGACGTAATATTGTAATATCCTTATGTAGGCTTATTTACATGTATTGTCAATAACAAAAAATAAATAGGATTTGATTATAAAACATATTTCAATAGGCCTATTAAAATAATTTTTTTAAATGCCGTTTTCAGGATGTGTGTTATTCATAATATAAAGGACGTAATATTGTAATATCCTTATGTAGGCCTATTTACATGTATCGTCTATAACAAAAAATAAATAAATAGGATTTGATTATAAAACATATTTCAATATTAAAATAATATATTCCTGTGCCTTTTCAGCATGTATCATGAAATAGAGATTTAAAAATTAGGCCGATTGATCAATTTGATATAACGGTTTATTTCGGTTAGCCTGTCTCTTCTGTAACCAAGGAACGCCGTTTTGTTTACGGGTGTCTCGAAAACAGGGTAAAGTACGGTAGATCATACTGCTGGCCACTCTAGTCGTAGGCTTTGGCTTAGGCCCTACTAACCAAATAATATTGCTAGTAAATCTAACTTTAAAGTCTCGCATGGAGACGAATTTATTATTCAATGATTCTCGGTATCGGTCCATTTTCGACGAGTAGGCCTATGTTGACGTTATTACTCTTGCAGATAAAAATACAGTGTGTAATAAGGGAACGGTGTTCAACTTCAGTAGAAAATGTGCCAATGTGACGTTTTTATAGTCAGTTTACAAATACAATGTTTGGTGGAATAAAAAGATATCTGATAAGTAGAACTAAACAGACAAACTTATCTCAATTAATATATCAATTCCAATTTAATCACAAAAACTCTTCCGAATTACTTGCTGTAGCTAGATCTAATCAACCTGTAGCCTAATTATTATAATCACTAGATATAGGACTTATGTATATGATTTGTGTAAAGCATAACTATTGTGTCCAATGTTATTCCGGAATATGAGCGTCATGGATTTACCAGTGAAGCCGGTGGTACTGTAAGTAATGACAAAATATATTCGATATATAGGGTGATGGTTTACGATGATGAACCTCGATTACTTAATCAAAATCACAACAAATTAAACGAAATTTAGCATCGATATTATTATTATTATTATTATTATTATTATTATTATTATTATTATTATTATTATTATTATTATTATTATTATTATTATTATTATTATTATTATTATTATTATTTGGCACCGATTCAATCAATTAATGTGTGTGCATTGATATTTGTAACATATTTCTATGCATGTGTTGTAAGGAAATCAAATAGGCATACACTATTCCATAAACTACCGTATATCTCTTGTACCGCTCTTGTACCGCTATTTTAGACCATTCATAAAACAGTTACACCTACGTAGATCCTTGTTGAGACTATAACATTTTATTTGACAAAAACAGGTGACATACATAACTATGCCCATATATAGGCACATCGTGACCATATATGGGCATCATACACAAAAAAATTGATAGTCTGGCCAGGGCTTAAATAGCTTATTATAAGACGTGTAATATTTCTAGTCACTTTTATAAACACTGTTTAGTTTTAATACACCCTATTTAATTAATTACATACAATAGGAATTGAAAGTGTCAACAAACGGTACGGTAGCAATAACAGTACGTAAGTTTACACTGTTCTATATTTATATTTGGTTTCGAATGCGAGAAGTGGACGTCGAATAAAACATTTATAAGCTTTCATCCTCTTTCACTATATCTTTTGCGTTAACAATCAATTTTGAGTGAGACTTTCGAAATATTTGTGCAGTTATTTGCTGTTTGCTAATGGTCCTCTGCTGCGTTTCTGTTTGTTCTGACTTTTGGACGCTGTTTGTTGTTTGGAGTCTTATCGGCTAGAGAACTTATGTCCCGGGTACCTACTTGGATACTGCATGATAGGGCAAGGTTCAAAGTAATTATTAATCAGTAATTACCAGTGTAAATATAGTTGGATTTTAAAGGAATGGTCCCTTCCATATTTTACCGGTATGGCATTGAATTTTATAGCCCATTGCATTAAAATAATCAGTTTTCTAATTTTTACAGAAACTGGTTTTGTATACAGGCCTAGGCAAATAGGCCTATCAATAGCGTCGCCATCGCTGTTGGCTTGCCCCTTATTTGAATTACATTTTGATGGGTTTCTTTAGTATAGGCCCAGATACAATAATAGGCCCTATAATCTATTTAATACCGTACCTTACAGACCTCCTTTCGTCACTACCATCGAGCCCAGTTATTTGCTTGCATATGTTTATGCTTGTGGGGTGAAACTATTGTTGTTTTTAGTGAGATAGTTTAACTTTTTTTGTATGATCATTATAACAATATTATTTAAATATTTAAACATGTTACCGGTATTTGTTTATAAATAATAATATGCACACATATTATGGACATATTCGTTGTTTTTATAACTTATATTCGTTCTGTTATTATCTTATCTAATCGCCGTAGTGAGAACCATACTTCCATGATTTGATATCATGAAAGCATAATTCTTGTGTATTATTGTTTCCGGTGAGAGGTGCGTCGTGTTCATTTGAACAATCAATCAATCACTAGAATTTATGTTGCGTTAGATATCCATAATAAAAATTCTGCTTTGAGAGGCGCAATCAGGAATCTGTATGATATCCATATGTCGTAGATTATTTTATAAGAAAATGTATTTAATGCATATTTAAGTATTATAGTATTATAATAGTATTTGAAACTCCAACATTATTTAAAATATGTAGGCCCATCCTACGATAAACTTTTTTATGATTTGTTATTGTACCGTAGGCCCATTAGTTTGCTAGACATACGTGTTTAAATAACATAAAAAAAAAAGATTACAATGTCATGCTAAGACATCTCGGGGTTAATATCACTTGTGTAACTTCTATTCTTTTTTTTTAAATTTTTATTACGATTACTTTTACTAATTTCATAACTATATTGTCAACTATGAAGTCAGAAGTAAACTCAATGAAAATAATCGTGTGATTTTCAAAATGACCGGTACTTTTACTGTTTAACAGTGGTAGCGTTGTGGACATAGCCGATTTAGTTCAGATTTATTATCATTTTTGTCTTAGGGCGGAGTTCACATAAACCACGGCAAATAGATACCGCAATAAAAGTGTTTGTTCCTGCCGTGTACATCGTTTGCTTACCTTTTATAACGCGGTGATTTAATCCCATTCAAGTTAAACCCATAAATAGAGTATCCTTTTATTGTTTGGCAAGTCGCATTGTTGAGCCCTTTTGGGGTACAACGACTTAGCGTTACCGACATGAAATCATGAGTACTTGTTTGTAAGCCAGCCATAGAAACAAATAGAAGTGAATTTTATACACGCTTTCCTAAAAGTAGCTAGGTTAAGTGGTTTGGGGATATAGAGTATATTAATCATTGGTCTGTCGGATATTGACCCGTTTTGTTTTTAAAAAAGCAAGAATAAAGAGGTTTCGATCGTGTCATATGCCTTTATTAGGATATAGAACTACCGGCATACGATTTATTCATGAATTTCCAAATGTTTAAATGTGAAACGATGCTTTGTATAAACAGATGCATTATGAGATTAGATCGGTGTCGTGGAAATTATCCATTTGAAAATTTTATTTCCTCTTCTACCTCGATATAGGATAGGCCTAATAGAAAAACAAATTAGAGAAGATCCTTAAAATGTTTAACCTTTTAATGCGACAAAGATAAACCATAAGAAACACACTTATTCATTAAAAAATAGCACTAAGCATAATTCGATTTTTTAACGCCAGCATTATCTCTCCATCCTAATGAGAGAATATAGGTCTAGTAAAATAGTGTTGCTCGTCATAGCGATGCATGGTAGCTAACTCAACATCTCTAATGGCTGTTTTATAAGAATCATAAGCGCCCTCTTCTGAATTATCGTAAGTTTGGGCTGATGTTTGGTACCGATACATAGTGTCATACAGGACAGGCAAATTTTTATTATTGCAGGCATTTGCGTGATAAACTATACTTTTTTTTAATAGGCCTACAGGGTATTCTCATCTGGAATAGTTACTCTATATATTAGGCCTATTTATTACTGAAGAAGAAAAATTGAGGGACTCTTGTCGGAAATCAATAAGAAAATACCGGTACATTTTTCTGTACAAAACAGAACCCTTAAATGAAAACATATGTCCTTCTCGAGAACAGTTTATATGCTCCCTGGTTAAAGGATGAATCAAAACAAATTAAATACATTTGGAAAAAGAAGATAAATGTCCTTCCCGACGTTCATCGTTAATAGCACAATCCGTCTATAGACTTATTTTATAGAACCAGCCTTGTTTCTGTAATGTCAGCTCTCTGCATTGGGTGTTATCTCGACCGTTCGATCAACATGACAGAAAAATAATCCGATTCTTCAATCTAGTTGAAAGTCTAAACCAAAACTTGAAACATGAGCATCACAGAGAAACGAATGTTGGCATATTATACGTATGAGCCAAATCCGTGCTGTAAGATTTATCACCGACGACATCAAGCGCACGCGCGCACGTATCTGTATAATTTTTCTTCGTATTTATAATTCATCATCATTTTGAAGACACTTAATGAAGAACCGAATAAGCCTATTTTGTTTTTGTTGGAGCGCTCAACATTAAAAACTATTAATCGGCATTGTCTTTATATCTTTTCGGGTATTGATTTGGAAATGAATCCAAAATAAAATTGAAAAATAGAATATTCAAATTCATTTTAAATTAATATTAAACGAATATGATGTGAAATATGTGAAGGGCAGAGAAAGAAAACTGTGTTCACCATGGGTCTGTAAATAAATATAGTCCTGATTCGTTTTAGAATATTGTGTTTAAGATGATAATTGAAGTACAGTATAGAGGCTCGTACAGCGGTATATATACGGCCTCTTACCGCGGAATGCTATTGGTATAACAAATGTTGCATGATAAAGCGGCAACAAAGGTTATAATATAACGAAAATTTCAATTCAGAACATTTTACAAGCATACTTGCAATATGAATTATACTACTGTTTAAAATCGTTCTTTACTAATTGCCAAATTATACCATTGGCGAGACATATTAACGGCGTTTTAATGTCTTTGTAGATGGTTGCCCTGGAGAAATGTGGACCCCAGACTATGGAGGTAAGCTATTTTTTTATATATCTTGTTGGCAACTACGCCCCATCATGAATAGACGCACCATGAAATAAAATTAGGGCTTTTATATAATACTACCATTTATTTTGCCCAGATCAAGTTACATTTTTCTTTTTGTTTTAATTTGTAGAAGGAAGAGAATGCGTCAACTGTGGAGCAATGTCAACGCCTTTGTGGAGGCGTGATGGTACTGGACACTACCTCTGCAACGCATGCGGTCTTTATCACAAGATGAACGGTATGAACAGGCCGCTTATCAAACCACAGAGACGAATGGTAAGATAATGGTATCAAAGGCATACATTTTGATGAATAAAAATAAAAAGCTACTATTCTTCAAGGGTGAAAGCTGTAGTTTACTTTGAACTCCGTTAATGCATCTATCATGACACGACGGTCGATGAAATTTGGAGACAAACTCCATACGGAACTCTCCCTGATAACCTAAACCTTTTATCAAACGTAACTTGTAATATAGGAAATGTAGGACCTGGTCACGTCTAGAAATTGACATGTTTGTTAGTTGCTAAAATTATTATGCCCGTTTACACTCCAAAAAATATTAAATTACGACTGCTATCTATCGATTTAGGAGAATGCATTTACATTTCAACTTCTAATTTGTTGAACTTAAAATAAACATGATGTCTGGTCTGGAGTACGGTAGGCACAGGTATGTGTCCCAGTTGTCCGTTGTGTGCAAAAAATATGTTTGTGTCTTTCAGTTGTTAGCGAACTAATTGATGATGGTGTGGCTTAATAATTACTATTATTATATTTAAATAAATACTTTGTTTACAGTCTGGGTCAAGAAGAGAGGGGATTGCATGTGCTAACTGCCGAACATCCACTACGACACTTTGGCGAAGGAACAAGGAAGGGGAGCCGGTTTGCAATGCATGCGGACTCTATTACAAGCTACATAATGCAAGTGTTATTAATATTTCGTTTATTGTTTATATATCTGCTTCCGCAGGAATATCTACTATTTAAATTGACGGTTCGTACCACTCTACTCGTGAATTATGATACAACCCGAAATTGAGACAGTTTTATAGCTATTTTTCGGGACTAATGATCTTGTTCTCTTTACCCCAACTTGCTTGTTTAAAAACCAGTCAACCTGTATGTCAAACAGAATTGAACAGAAAGTACCCTCTCGTAAATCCAAATTTATGTGTTCATGTCACCGATGTTTATTTTTTACCCTCTACTCAAACAATTTCTTTGTATATTGAACATAGTAAAACTCTTCCGAGTCGCGTTGAAGAGTTACTATAAGGAGGAGGGAAGCACGCATTGTCTAATGACCCAGCGAATATGTCATGGTATCGTGGCTTACAAAAATAAGATGAAAAAGCGAGTTACTTTCACGTAGGTCGGAAGAACATGTTGGGTGTCTGTCCTCTTCCCACAGTAGGTGGCCTCCAAGCTCCACGGAATTGATGCCCATCACACTGTATCTAAACACTGCTGAACGAAAAAGATTTTAAACACAGGCTTGTATATAAGTTACACGAATTGTGAGGGTTACACCAACATTATAATTGCTTTTTAACTGACTTAAACATATAATTCTGCAACCAAAATCTTTACTATAACTCCCTTCTGTATTTTATATGTTTCTTTGTTCAGGCTAATTAATGCTTAACCAATCTACGAAACTTAGGGATAGCCATATTAAAAAAATATCGCCCTAGAGGTCTTTAGCATCAATACATCATTCATACGTTTCTACCGGTACCGCTACACTAATGTCAACTTAGCGATTGAAAAATTCAATAAACACAAATGTTGACCTCAGTGGCACAACTCTTAAGTAAAGTTCCCATAACTTAACCGCAAATAAGTCATCCGAAAGGTGACTGACTATATCTTGTTACAATCTTGAGTGAATAAGATATATTATGCAGTAATAATTTGACAAAAATATTAGAAGAAAAATAGAACTTAAAGAAATATGTCAATACTACTGGTACCATTTTACATGGATGTAGGCCTATTGGAGAGAACGTGAATACATATTTTGAAAATGAAAACGTTTTGGTTTTTCTGTATGTGATTGACATCTTTAAAATTGATTGCCTGTGAATCGTGATTCAAAGTTGTATTAATTTCTTAGGTTTCTTGATATATATTTTTTTTTCTCTGGCAGTATTTTTAAATGCATTACCAAGTATGATACCGATGCGATAGTAGTTATGTATTGTTTCCCTTTTCGTAGTATTACAATGTTTAAAATCGGAAACAGGACGATATACAATAGGCCGGCCTATAAATTACAAGGACTATTTGTATAGTGAAGAACTTCTTCCACCACCTTAATTTTTTTGTAACCCTATTGGAAGGAAGATTGATGTTGCTGATCAGATTTCGCCATAATGAAGACTTCGTCACAGTGACGAGGGATAGACCTGGCTACTGTTTTACATATCGCCATCAGTAGCCTAGTTTGTCTGGTTAAATTTCGCATTAGTTGACCACATGTCAAGATAATAGATGATAAAGAGCCAGAACCTTAACAAGACACGATTAATCTACAAAGTAGACAAGTATCTTTCTTAAATAACTTTTGATTGTTCATTGTCCACTGATTTTAAATATGATTCTTTATTTACAATAGCCTAGATATATATGTAGCGCGTGAAAAAATCTCGATTTCGGTTTGTGGAAACTATTAATGCGTTTATTTGTCTATGCTTAGTCTATACATTCCTAAAAAATATCATTGTAAACAAACAGTCAAACAAATAGATCTGCAGATTCTTACAAAAGTATTTCAATTGCCATACAAGTGGCTAATAGGATGTATTTTGCAATGAATTATTGTGTTTATTTTAACTCTTCGGAACTTAGTATATTGTAGGCCTATAGTTTACTATAATGCATGAAGTCACGCGCGATCGAAGCACGCCATCTTGAAACTTTATGGTGCACTCCCATTTAAAATGACAACATCCAGTACTTGAAAATGCTTCGGAAGCTTATGGAAATGCCGCGGAGACTAGAATCTTAAACATTGCATAAATAGTTGTTTGATTCTGTTCATTTGATTTAGTACCCTGCTCATGAGCATAATTGTGTAAAATGCTATCACACTGGAGACATCCATCTTTGTTAGTCCATAAATTTTGAAGGAACAAGCGTCCACTTTCGAAATAATTGCGCATTGATCGGTCTTCAGGATCAATTTGCACCTTCCTTGTATATTTAAAATCTCACTTTTTTGTATTCCCAATAAGATGGTTTATTTAGAAGAGAAATGTTTCAACAAACATACAAAGAATGGAAACAAGCGTCACAATATTATGAGAGTCTTGTCACTTTCATGATATCGGGTCACGTTGTTTTCATTTCCAAACATGATTGATGTTCGCACAATGTTTTCAATCTTTGCTTTCTAATTTAGGTTGACATAATTTACTGGATCACCTTGTGAGATTATTTTTTTGGAACCCTCCCAATCAAACAATTTCTCTTCTGTCACTTTCTCGTCAATTTATGGTATTTTATCTTCCCAATCATCATAATACCTTTAAGTCTGACAACGCAGAATAAATACTGGAGATAATTAACAATAATACTGAGAATTTATGTAACATTAAAATTAATGTAGTAAGTGGTTGTAAATAAAGGGTTGTTTAACACTATATGAAGGCAAGCTACCGGTAGTTTACTTCTGGCTAAAATTTACTCTTTGTTTCCGGCGCCATTACGAGTCGTATAAAGTAGTCAGTGTGCTTACAGTTGAAAGCACTCAGAACTGTATTGTTGTATAAAGAAACCCCGGCCAATGCCGTATACACGCGGTCAAAATGCGTTAGCCGATGTTGATGATCACACGATTTATCTTAATTTGTAAGACCTTTCAGTCTCATCCAAGTTTGAATGTTTGGATGAAAGAAAACTCCCTCTAACATTAAACTATTTTTTTTTCTTGTAGGTTAATCGACCACTTGCTATGAAAAAGGATGGTATCCAGACAAGAAAGAGAAAACCAAAGAGCGCTAAGTCGTCACAACAGCCATCCACCCAGAGTCCGGTGCCGCATATTGACGCAAAACGTATGAAGCAAGATTCTGATCACTTGACGCATGTCCCTGTTCATGGATCCATCAAGGTACGCACAAATACGGAGGTATCAGAATCATAGATATATTATCTCTATGGTATAATTCATGATAATCATAGAGTTTATGTACCAAGCTATCACCCAAATCCTTTGAAAAAATACTAGGCCTTTCCTTCTACCCACTTTCTCACGATAACTCAATTTTCGCATTAGTATTAACGATGTATTCATTGTTTTTTTTTTTTCATTTTAGATGGAACCCTATACAAACGGGCTTTCTGTACATTCTATTGGTAGCCCTCACTCCATAGTGAACATGCAGAGTAACCAGTCAATTATGACGACGCCTACCAGTAACATTATCCTATCGAACGGTTCCGCTAACCCACTGAACCTAGTTGCTAACCCCACTCCAGAGAGTAGTCCCAACATTCAGACGACGGTCGCACAAACCATCTTTAATGCCGTTAACCCGTCACCACCAGTAGCTGTTGCAGTCAATCTCGAAAGAGGGAGTCCAATATCAGTTAAAAGAGAGTGAACTGTATAATATTTATGAATGATGTAAATTAAATGCGCCATCATTTTGATCATGGATGCGAATGGAACATTCTGATAATATGTATTCCTTAAGAATATCGGCACGATCAAACACTGGTAGGTTGAACTGGCCTGTTGGCGCGCGATTGAATTTTTCGTGTTCGCGAAAGAATGTACAATAAAAATAGCCTATTTGTTTTATCATTTAAATCATTGTTATTTTTTGCCTATGCGATGTGTGCTTGGCATTTTACAAAATTTACTTCATTTCTACTGAGTGAAGTAAGAACTACAAAGTCAACAAGTCTTCCAAATAATTGCTTTGAAGAAGCAATCGTCGAACGTTTTGTCATACTCGCAAGAGTTTATGCAAATGGAGAAAATCGAGCAAATGTGAATACATTAAGCCTAAGTATAGATTTTAAGAAAGATTAGTACATAGGATTAAAAACCTACGATATTTTGTGCAATGATTTTCCATAAAAAATAAACGAAAGTGTAGGCATATATACATCATTTTCCTGAACAAATATTAAATTAAACTGAGTAACAGTAGTAGGCCAATGACTTAAAATTAAAGCTTTTTGCTTACTAATGGTGCTGGATAATTGAATATATTTGTCGATAGCAGTAATATAACGAGGACCCAGCAAATAAAACGTTACGTAACTTTAACAAACATTGTGGTTGGTGTGTTGAATAAAGACGTAAACAAAACGTTAGATCAACGTTATTAAAAATTACGTTTATAATGTTTATAAAAGTTATAATAACGTCGAAATGTTAGCTGGAAATCATCAGTAGTACCTCGTCGTACCCTAAATTGATGGTAACTAAATGGGCGTTATTAAGACAACCCGTAGTTTATAAAACACAATTAAAGCATTTATCAATACGGCTAGTTATTCATGCAAAGAATGTTTTTCAGTAAATGTATGTTTGGTGAAAAAAGTAGGCCAGCCAATTAGTTAAAGTAGAAGGGTCCAAGAAGTGTCATAGATGGTAGCGTGGCCTTCTGTTATGAATAAAGTAACATTAAGATGACTTGTCAAATTAACTAAAACGCAAGTGTGCTATAACATCAGTTAAAATTATTCATTCGAAACCTATTCAGATGTCTTCAAGACAGGGAGATTTCGCAACCTTACGAAAACGACAACAAATACGTCATTATCATTGTCGTCATTCGTGCCTAAAACATTCTTGACAAATGCTATACGAGCTGAATATGATTTTTGATTCATGCAAAAGGCATAAATTGCCTACGATGTGACAGATAGGCCTTTGCTACTGTGGGAAGAGTTGGCTTAAAATTTGATGACGTAACCGTATTCGTTATCGTTTTCGGAAGCTTGCAAAAACTTCCTATTATTGAGATAATACTGGTAATTGCTCTTTTGAAAGAATACATTCAAGCATTAAAATGGTTGTAAAAAATATATTAATTTCCGTAAGATTGTTTTTTTTTTATTTATTTGCTAAGCGATTAACACATTGCTGTGTCATTTCTTGTTGCTGTACATTCTTTCTCTTGAGTTACAATTTTGGAAGTCGCCAATAGGTGGTTTTTGAAAAACGTAATGTTGATATTTAACAAAGTGTTGTATTATGATTTAAATCAATTAATATTATTATTACCTAATTGAATGCTGATTATTAATCAGCCGGTGTTAGGCTAACACAGCAAAAGTGTGCAAATGTGCCAACTACCTTGTACATAGTTATTAAATTTGAAATATTTGTTTTTCTTTTAATATTGCGTTGATAATTTTCACTCGTTCGTTTTTACACTGTGGCCGCATTATAGGTGTACATCAATGTAATTATTAATTAAACATTTAAATAATTGAAACGTTTAAACGTTTGGTCCGATCAGGCGTGGCAAATACAATTAGTCTTATACCGCACTACCTCCAGGTAGATAAATTTGATAACAAAAGTAAAAGTAATATTTTGTTTTCGATAGATTAGGCTACAGTATTTTTTTTTATTATTATAAATGCAAGAATATTTTGTTGTATTAAAAAAACATGATTTCTGTCAGGTATTTAGATATCATATTGTTTTTTTAAATATGATGAGATTTCTTTTTATAAATCATCGACAACTGTGTGCTATCAATCGACTGTTCTAACCTCAGTATTATTGTTCTTGTGACACATTCGTTTGAATTGCATTAATGGATGTGTGTACATCTATAGTTGTAGATTATTGGATGTAATTATATGTGATGAGGTCTGTAATATGTCAATTAGTAATAAATAGTCTGATCAACATTAAATGTGTTAAATAACAACATTAAATGTGTATGTCTCGTTCAGTCATGTAAATTAAAGAAAAAGGGAAAAAAGTGATCGCAAATGCATATTCGACCACAGGGCTTTGATATAGGTCTATATAAACTTTGTTGCGAAATTGGAGAAACAATCCTTAAAAAAATCGATTTAAAATGTATCAAATCACAGATGAAAACAGTTGATTCACAGTCATTTTACTACACAAAACTTAAATGCAAAGAATATACGAACGGTAATATTTTATGCGTCTATTAAACTGGCAAAGATAATATTCTCTCGTGCAATTGGAAGTTAATAACTGAAATAGACATACAGTACCTGTATACAAAACAGGCCTCAGTATTTCAAATAGGCCTATTGAAATAACGAAACTAAATATTTTTTAGTTGTATTATCAGTGGCTCATTCAAGAGGTGGGGAAAACCGGTCCGGGCCCCCTACATTTTTCAAAATGAAGAAAAACAAAATTACAATAAAATTTAAGTCTAAGTGTGTCATTTCCGGCCATCTAGGGTGCCGTAATCATAAAATTTCCTTTACTCAGCCCAAATCATGGTGGGGTTGAGGTGATTGGACCCACTATAACTGTGAAAGTCCGTCCATGGACGGGCGGAACGCCCCCACCCCCACCCCATCTCGAATTCCTCGATCCGCCACTGATTATCAATGATTTTGATATTTTCAAAAACAAATCGACATGTTTACGGAGTGTTTTGAAATCTTACCCGGAAGACGAGCATGAATTTGTTAATTCTCATAACAATTCGTCATTGGTTTTTTTTTTCTTTCATTCCTATGCTAGTTTTCCTTATGTAGTGTAGTAGATCCATTGTCCTACTGATTCTGTATTTATTAATTTGTTATGGACAATAGAAATCGTAATTTAATTGGTAAGATAATTACAGTAGTTTTTTACAGTAGGCCTACAGTTGTTGAAAGTTAATAACTAATAAAATATCAAGGTAGCAATTCACTCTTAATTTTTTAAAGTTCATATTTAGTACGTGGAAGTTTATTATTTGTGTAGCCTTCGTCCTACTTTTAAGTTGTGAGAGAGGAGTAAATCCGGTTGGCGAGTTCGAAGTTCAAAGAGAGAATTATGGGATACCTAGACAGAAGTAAAGAGTTTCCCAAACGTAGGATTTACCATGCCTAGGCTAGACCTGTCAACATCCTTTTAATACTTGTACTGTTATTCATGTGAATTGCCAACACAGAAAGCGTGGGTGGGTGGATGGGTTAAAACAATGTTAACACAGTCAACACATGCTCCCACTGGAAACCAGTAGGGTATCTAGGGAGTGCACTGAGGGCTCCCATACCCAAAATTACTCCTTCCCCCCCCCCAGTCGCTCTCCCCAAAATCACAGTCAAGTAGTTAAAATCACCTAAAATCACATTATTTTGTGAATTAGTACCCCTCAACTGATCATTGAGCCCCCACTTCACCTTTGCGGCCCCCCCCCCCCACCATCAGCACCACCCCAATTTCAAGACTTCTAGATACACCACTGCTGAAAAACAATTTTTTTTTCTTGTTCTAAATTGAAGGCTGAACATCATAGCAAACATAGTCACAATTCAATTCAACTGCTGTTCAATGTTTATTTCATCACTAAATACAGTACCTTAAAATAATACAGTATTACTCCATAAGATCGAACCTACAAAAGGCCCAGCAACTGGAATTTTTTATTCTTCTAGTTTTGCATGCTTTCATTACAAGAAATACAGATATTTAATATATTTCACCTAGCAGAAATATTTTACATAAGCCCTATACTGTATGTCAAGCACCCAGAAACATCAACATGCGAAGTTGGATTAGCGCCCCCTCAACCGCATTAGGACTGCCGTCACTATCGTATCGATTGTATTGTAATTAATTACTGTAATAACATTGTTAGCTTTAAAGGGCTAGACATTATTTCTCAGACATGTGAAATCAAACTGTTAATTTCCAAATCATTCTAATTACGATAAATAACAAAAGCTAATGTATAAAATCTATGCATTTATTTGATAAACATGAAGTTTTAAAAATTCGTGAGAGTTGTGTTAGTTTCAATAGAAAATAAGGTGCCTATGTTAAGTGGTTGCAAGTGTTTAGTTTGTCAATGTTTTAAAATAATGTAATATTTCTTTATTCAACCTAACAATTCAATTATCTTTAACTACCACGAGTAGAGTACTCAATGAGGTATCATTATGTTTTTTCTTATTGTTTAAATAAAATATACTGTGATATGTATAATTAAAATAATAAAACAATAAATCCTTTTTATTAACAATAATGAAAAAAAAATATTTCAATAATAATAATAATAATAATATTAATAATAATAATAATATTAATCTAATAGGATATCAATAACAGAATATAGTAAATAAATATCTCAGTTTTCAGATAGACTGGAGTTTTTCATTTTAAACTGCCACAATAATCTATTTTTCATAGATTAAATAACATAAACTCTTTTACAACCTTCGCTAAACAAGTCATAAAATTATTAAATGTAGAATATCAGGATTCACTATCAATACTAATTTTTATCCCTAGATTTGTTTTTTTTGTGTTATATTTCATCATTTTCTGTTACATTATTTGTTTGATGGCTTTCCTTCATTTCCTCATTCCTTGTTTTTTCGAAAAAGTATTCAAATGCAAAGTTTTCCTCCTGTGTCATAGTTTTCTCAACAGACCTCTTTTCTTGAAGTGCTTCAATCTACATACAAATAAATTCAAATTATACACCTGAATATAAAGTAGGCACAAGTTGGCTAGTTTAACGTGTGAAAGCATGTTTAGTAGGCACAAGTTGGCTAGTTTAACGTGTGAAAGCATGTTTCACAGCAGTAAAGAAAAGAGGTTTGAGTCTAAGGCTGTACCCATATTTTTATCTTTGGGCAAGGAAATTTATGTTAACTCTTTCCAACCAGAGTGTCATTGATACATAAAAGTCCAATATTAAATATATTGATTACTAGCTATTGTGCAATAATTTAGAATATTATGGTCATTGAGTTTGACCCAATGACCAGTAAAATAATTTGAAGTTGAAATTACTTTAAATTTAGTAGAGCATTCAATGTTTTCATATATTAGAGATATTTTCTATTTTATGACAGCTGGTATATCTTTACCCTCACCTGAGCCATGAACTCTTTTTCATTATCTGCATCTATATCTAGGCTGGTCACCTTATTGAAGAGTTCGTGAGGTTTAAGAATGCCTTGCAAACCTCGACTTGTGAAGAACTGTACAGAAAAATACCAAAATGTTTTATCATTAGCAAAATGTTGGAATGACAATTAAAGGAGCAGATCCACGTCAATATTTCTGGCACGCCAAGTTCCCGCAATGCAAGACCTAGGCCGATTCATCTTCAAATCTGAACGTAAACCAAACCTGGGTCACCAAGTTCGCCTTAATGATAGCAGTCAATTTTCACATCTTATACCACAGCAAAACATGATGCAAAGGAGGAAGTGTAAACGTTAGCAGTGCACCCGGAACCGACTTAAAATACCAACTGCCAAAGAGATGGTCGTTTTGAGTCAGTCGTAGTTAAGAGGGCCCTGGGCCAATATAATAAGTGTGATTATGTTCATAGTGTGTCTCTAGGTAATTGAGTATGGATTCCAAACTCAATTTGAATGTTTTTATATACAATTACCTTGACGCACACTATGAGCATAATCACACTTATTATGCAAAGTCATATATATCCGAGCAAACATCCATCTGTCAACATACACAGAAGGTGTTACAAGCTTCTAGGCAACAGTGATCCCCCACCCCCCTTTCTTAAATCGCCGTGGCTAGAGATACGGTACCGTATCGGAACTTCCGATTGCTAAAGTTACGGTAAATGATATTACGTCATGATTAGCCAATAGAAATGACCGACTCGATTTTGGCTTTTTTGCAAAGTTGACGTCGCGATCATGAGAAACGTGTGGCACGAACAGTTACGATCAAATTTATGTCATAATAGGCCCATTTCATGTACTTCGATTGGGTCTTATCACAATGTTTGGGTTAAAAGTCCCTTCTGTTATTCTTGTGCATTTTATGGTTCTACCATCGAGAATGGTCTACTTAGGCTTAGGCCTAGGGCATAGGCCGAATACCCGCCTAGGGGCCTATGCTCATTTTATAGGCGTACCACTAGGCTGAGCTTAGGCCTCGTACTGTAGTGCTACTACTAGGGCCTAGCCTAAGTCTATAGAATAGTAGGCACTAGTTATTATTGCTGATTGAAATAACCAACCAAGCAACATGGCGATTGTAATTATCAGTGAGAGTAAACTTTATTTACAGTGCGTATACAGGGAATTAGCATGCACAGTAGCAGGGGTGTAGCTAAGGCTGAGATTCTACTATTAAAATAGTTTACTCAGTCGCTTGATGTCGCCAAATCTAGCAAAACTGCTGTCCTTTTTATTGCTATAGGGCCTCAGGCTACAGAATATTAATCACAGCTTGTCAACAACACCCGTGAACGAACGAAATTTCTTATCTTCGATCGTAAACACACACTCACTACTCTTGCAGCAGTAGTGCACTGAATGACGTCATGCATGTATCGGCGTTTCTATTGGCTAATCATGACGTAATATCATTTACCGTACCTTTAGCAATCGGAAGTTCCGATACGGTACCGTATCTCTATCCACGGACATGTTCGTATGGTCAAATGTTATGAATAATGGGCCAACCTGTCAATAAAGACTGAAGTACATACTGTATTCAACAATGTGTGGTTTTCATTTACCTTGGAAACATTGGTACAGTCTCTAAGAAGGAATTCTAAAGCAAGAGGATGCGTCGGCTCCACTGATTGGCTGACGTCTATGAAACAGACTTGACCTTTGAACCACAACATATTGTATTCGCTGAGATCAGCATGGATTAGGTTACATGTGTTGTACATTGTTTCCATCATCTGTGAATCAAAAGAGTTGGTGAGGTTATCTTTAAAAAAGTATTTATTGATGAAACTTTAGTAGCATACTTGATATATCCATCAAATCAAAGAGCATTACAAATGTTGCGGTTGTAAACTAAGTTATACTGACACTGTACACTACATAACAATGATTTCACTAAACACAATTTCAATAGTAAAAAATAAAATATAGTAAAATCATCCAACTAAAATATAGAGGGCTATGCTCTTGCTTTGCAATAGACCTTTCCGCTAAGCTCCGCCCCTTGGATTTTGTTGCTAAGGTCCCACAAGACGGCAGTGTTAAAACATACGCGAACACGTGCGTTTGTGGGACAACACGTGTGTTTGTGAGACGCGTGCGTATTTCTAGCGTTGTTCCGATTAGTCAGTTGTTAAGTTTGATTGACACTCCGGAAAGGTCTATTTGGTATTGATGAAAACATTTACATTTTGGGTTGTATATATTATTACATGGTTTAGTGTTATTTTATTAATTTCCTTTTTAAAAAGAATGCCAAGATCGTTTGGTATAGAAATAGAAATATTATACAAATAAATACTGTGTGCTATTTACAAGGGAGTGAGTCAACTACCCTGAGATTAGAAGGCAAGCACTCAACCAGTATTCCACAGATGAACTATAACTGTCAATGAGGCATCTTACCTGCACACACTGTTCATATGCTACTTTCATGTCAGCAGTCGATAGTTGTACGTCCTTCAGTTTTGGCGCTGGTACGCGATCTTCACCGATGAACGACAAGACCAGGATGTGCTTCTTGAGCAGGATCACATCGGGACAGCAAATACCAGCGCTACGCATTCTAAAATAAATGTACATTAATTATTATATTCATGCAGAAGGTTACAGGGGTGGTGCCAGAATTTGCCCGACGAGGGGGGTAGTGGGCAAAGTGGGCGTGGTCAAGCTTCGATTAAAAGGTTTGGAAAGTGGTCCTAGGGTTTCAAAGGCTTATTTAATCAATTTTATAGTCTACTAATATGTAGAAAATACATATAATTTTTTTTTCACCCCGACGAATTGTGCTTTTTCTCCTCAACGGGGGGGGGGGGGGGGGGGGGGGGAAGCTCTCCCAGACAGCGGACCCTGCCCATCCCCCGCCCCCCTTGCGCCACCCCTGGAAAGTTATTCTTAGTTAAATATTTTCTCTATAATTTATGGAAATTTTTTTTTTAATTAATTCTTGTAAAATCTGACACATTTTTTATTATGAGCAATTCCTGTTGTCAACACACCTTAGTTTGCTCATCATTCACAGTAAAAACAAAGTGAAAAGTTGGGCCTCTTTGGTCTAAAGTGACAGTTAAGTAACATAGCACCAAGGCAGGAATGGGTTAGAAATTGGGTCTCCCTCTCCCTAGGAAGCGAGATAAGCATGACCTTAACATCACATTTAAAGGTGTTTGAATGTTGGTAATTTGTTTGTGATTCATTTAGTTTGATTTTTACTCCAACATTTCCATTGAATATTTTGATTCTTACTTTTAACATTTGGAAATATTTACAATATGATTGATATAGAGTACAGGGGCGATCCAGAGATGTCCAAAAGAGGGGGGGGGGCCCGAAAGTTGGGCCGATTGAGACAACACTGACCTAAGCAATCCAGGACACTATCCACGAAATTTTTGCGTTCTAGATGCCCAAAATAGCATTCTGGGCTATCAATTTTTCATTTTTCTTTCTTTCTTCTTCTTTTTTTTTTAACCTCCCAAAAGTGGGGGAGGGGAGGGCGGGGCTGGGCCACCTCCCCCACCCCCCTAAATCCACCCCTGGAGTAGATTCTTCAGACACAGCACTAATGTCAGGAAAAATTAACTAACATTTTAGGAGTTAATCAAAATCAAGTGAGAATTAACACATTCTCTCTGATTTTAAGTATCCATCCATGTCCCCACATCAAAACCAAAAGCTTAGGACTAAGTCATTCTGATTATTTTATTCAGAAATCCCTACATATGAATATTCATAATTAAGTCATTCCTATTTTAGTAAATGTCCACAACATAAGTAAACAGTAGATGGGGGAACTACACTATAAGCATACAATTACAGATAGCCGCAAGTTGCTACTATAAATAAATATACAAAACCTGATGATTTTTTGATTTGTTTTATTTATTGCATATCATGAACCATATATCAAGAAGATGCATAAATTTGCTAAATGTAGGCTAGCCATTTAAGCTGTCATGATAAAAGTGGCTGTTATAAGTCAATGCTGGCCAGTCAAAACATGGCTTGACAGCTCGCTGGATAAGCCATTGTAATCAGGACAATCAACTTCTGGTTGTATATGGATGTACAGTACTAATACAATTTTTGAAAAACCCCCAAAACAGTGACCCCTTTATTTTCACCCTGTCAGAGGATATTTTTACATTCCTTAGTTGTTAATCAAAACTGTATATTTGGAATGACCTATTTTGTGTTTGAGACTTACTCAATTGTTTGTAAGCAGTTGTCCTGTGACAAACTAAGAAAATAAAATATGTTGTATTTTATACTTTCCTTTAGACATTGTTTTTGTCACACTGTTTGTTCACTTACCTGTTTAAATTATGCATCTCTTTTTCAGCCCACATCCGAATGATTTTCCTCGGATTCAGCTTACTGAAACGATCCTTAAAACGGAAGTCATCTTTGATGTATTTATCCCGAGTACGGAACTCATTCAGTGTTGTCTTAAATACCTTTAAGGCACATTCCTCAGGGACCAACTGGGTTTCAGCTCTGTGAATAATAATAATAATAATAATAAAACTAGAAATTGCAAATTGCAAGTGAAGTGCTGCGAAGTACAACTGCATATAAATGTTCTTCGAACAAAATTATTTATGCGAGTCAAGTGAAAATAATGAATAATAAAAATATAATATACAAATAATATGAGACACTACCCATTGTCTGTATTAGAACAGCGTTGGTACCGTGTACAATAGTGTTTTGCTGCAGTGACATCTCTCTGCTGGCGACTCGCTGCTGCTGGCGATGACTCGCTGCTGGCGAATCGATCTGCGCATGTGTATAAAATGGTATTCATTTCCGAAAACACTGTGTATGCCAGTCTACAACAAGCGTCGCCTAAATGTAATAATTAGCACGTTGAAATAGGCTAGTAAATAAGTTTAACTGGGTTCGTAAATAATATTGGCCTTAAAATATTGTGGCTGAGACATGGGCCGATTATATGTAGAAATAAGAAACCTAGAAATATAGTAAAAACGCTGAATAGTAATACTCCAGCGTCGCGACATGCGGACGTTGGTACAAGTAGGTTAGTCTACAAACGTCGCCTAAAGTAATTGATTTTACCCAGCAGAACAAAAGAAGGAAACTCAGCTTTTCAGTTGTCTTAGGCCCTCGTTTTTTGACAAACAATGATCTTTTAGAGGTCAAATTGCTGTCAAGAATATGAAAGA